>NC_061510.1:9798247-9868928 GCF_022539505.1 Lolium rigidum | reverse complement strand
TTAGGCCTTGTTTACTTCTCTTGTATTTTTTTCCCTAAGGCCTCGTTTGGCTAGGGAGTTTTGGTCGGCTTTGCAGTGTATATTTCCAGTGTAATTAAATAATTGCACTCAAATTTACTAAACTAGCTGTTTGGCTGAAGAGTATTGAATCGAGTAACACTGAGTATTGGCGCTAAAACTCGTCGGGTCAAAAGAGGATTAAAACGCGAGGTACCATTCGCGTTTTTTTACACTCGATGATGCTGCGAATTCACGCGCATGCTACCAGAGCTGGGTGCAGCTACTCTGCCCGTTCACACGGAAACATGCACAATCACCCAGGGCCAGCACGTGCATTCACACCACCGTGTTCACACGGGTAACTGCAGACAGCCCTCACAACATCCTCTAAAAAGATGGAGAGTATTTCATGAAGGTTAATTTTCACCAAAAACTCTTCATAAAACACCCCTTAACACACATAAATACTCTTGCACCAAACAAAGCCTAATGGGTATAGGGATGGGAGGGGATTTGGTGTTCACCCAATCCCCTAAAATACCCTTCCCCAAAAATACACTAGTATGATGGAGAGTTTTTGATTTAGGCAAAAAATGTGGGGATGGGAGGGGATATCTCGGGATTATGTCGTTTAAAACCGGAGAAGTAAACGGACTAGTGGGGATTTTCCGGGATACGAAATAATCCCCTCCCATCCCTATAAATACCCTAGAAGTAAACAAGGCCCTAGAGTGTGGCGGCTGGGTCGTTCGGTTTCACCGTTGGGCGATGCCTGTGTTGTTGGGAGTTGCTACTAGGGATGCATGTCGGGCTAGCTGTGAGGGTGATGTGCCGCCTCTGTGACGCTGCCTGGTGGCCTCTCTGGAGCTTATGTCGAAAGGATATTTGTTACTTCAGGTTAAGTGTTCAGTTGAGGGATAGCGTTCTAATGTTTTTGAGTGCCTAGCTGTTTCCCCTTTATATATCTCTTCTTCTCTTTTCGACTTCATGAAAGATAATTACTTTCTCAAACATTATAGAATGATCATGCTCTCTTTGCATTTCTGTTGTCAAGCTCATGGTTCAACTTCATAGCTCATTGGTTCTGTTTACCTTTTTATAAAGAGGAACAGAACTAGAACCTCAGGCCTCCCGGGTCGCTCGCGCGGGCGACTCCGAAGGCGACCACCCCAACCCTAAAAGCAAACCCCGTTCCCTGCGTCCCTGGCCGCCGTCGCCGCCGGCGCCGGTGGTGGCGGCGGCGCCCGGCCGCCGAAGGCGGGGGGCTGCGTGTGTGGCGCACCCTGACGGAGCTCCTTCGCGCGGAGTGGCGACGTCGCGCGGGTCGCGCGGGCTGCGAGGCGGCATGGTGTAGGAGAGGGAAACGAAGGCGGCGGCGCGGCGATGCGGTGCCAGGTGGCTGCGCGGCGCGGCGTGCCTGTGGGCGGCGGTGGCAGCGCACCTGCAGGTGGTGGCGCTTGGGCCCGATCTGGGCCTGACTTGGGCCGTGCGGGCCGCAGCCATGGCGCGTCCGCGACCTGGCGGGGCTGGCTTCCCCTTCTGTCTCCTTCCTCCTCCCACCCTCCTCCCGGCCGTCGCTGGTGGAGGACGACGGATGTGCGAGCATGCGAGCAGCGGCCCTTTTGGGAGATGGCTGCTCTGTTCTGCCCCGACGGATCCCGGCGGCGGCAGGCTGCGGGCGGCACGGCGGCGTCTGCGCTGGCCGGTGCCCTCCTCCTGCGACGTTTCTAGGCTCCCCGCAAGTGATGGTCTACTCCGGCAACCTCATTCACCACCTCCGGTCTGCCTCTGCACCATCGAAGGTCCTTGTTCGTGGGTCGGGGCGAAATCCCCGCGCGGCGACGGCCTGCGCTGTCAACGGCGACGCCCGAGGGTGCCGTTACCTTCTTGAAGGCGTTGGCATGACCCTCACCGGACTTCCTCCTCGCGCACCGGGGGAAACCCTAGGTCCGGCCTCGCCGGACCGGGCAGCGGTGGCGTCTCGGCGTCGTTCCCCTCTTGAGGGCGCCGCTCTGGCTGCAAGTGGAGTACTGGTTGCTGCAGCTGGATGTTGGTGATGCGTCGCTCCGGTGTAGACTTCTTCACAAGGTGTGGAAATCCAGAGCGTTACGAATGCCAGAGCCGGCACCTCCCGACGATTGCTACACCAGTTCCGGCTAGGCCCTGCCTCCCACTTGCCGACTCTTGGCACATGATGGGTGCGAGGTACGTTGGCCTGGGCAGTCTTGGAGCTGCAATCGTACCTGGAAGCGTCTGGCAACGGCGGTGTCGCTGCTCTGTTGTCCCAAGTCTTACTGCCTCACCATTCTTGGTTGGAGGCAAGGCTAGGCGAGGCCTAATGTCATTGCGGTTTGTAGTCGAGGGCACCTCCTTGCCAAGTTGTAGTCGCTTGGTGAGGACGGTCGTGTGTGTGTGTGTCCCTCCTTCTGGAGGTTGTAGTCCCGATGTCTTCTTTCTGTTCAATGAAATGAAACGCAAAATCTCTTGCGTTTTCTCGAAAAAAAAAATCAAGATAGGGCTCTACTGTCTACTCTCGACTAATCTATGAGAGAGTAGAAGTAGATTCTATACATTTGAATGGTGGATTCAGATTTTATCAGATATATGTGTTAATGCTTTTTCTATGAGTGAGTTTTGCTGCTACTTTGTGTTTTAGTACTAACTTGAGCTGCCTTATTCCCAGAGTAGAAACGAGTTAATTCTTGATTTACTACTACTGACTCTGAACTACTGAAATCCATTGAAAAGCGATTCTAAGCTTTGTTGGTTTCAGTTGTTTGTGGTGACTTGCTCACCTGCATGAGACCCCAATTTAGCATTCAGAATACATGATTTGGGGTCATTCAAATCTCATCCTACCAGTAAGACATTATTGATGCAGAGTCTTGCTCCATTTTAATAATATGGATTCATTTTGCCAAGGTTGGAACTTGGAAGATTACTGCTATTTGCAATTTTGTCATAGTTTGGGGAAGTCCTTGCAGCAACACGAGGAAGCAACTTCCTTGGAGAGATGGACCTGTCTTTGATTCAAGCTGTAAGTTATAAGATTGATTGTTCATCCATATTTCTCATAGGTGGCTTTGTGCTTGCGCTTCTTATCTCAGGCATAGGGTAAAATCTGTAGGGAGAACATCCCCTTGGAGATGCAGAGAAGAGAGGATCTTCACAGGTTGATAGATGTCCAGAAGGACTATGCAGGATAGCTGGAGACGTGCCGGATTCAGGCACAATGCATCATTTGCACATATTTTAGCGTCGACATGTTGCCTACTTATATAAGGATGGTACTCTCTGGCTCCAATCAACGAAACACATAATTAGACCACCATCCCCCAAAAGTGAAGGGTGTTACAGTTATGTAAAAGGCTAAAAGGCCAGCATTGCATTTATGTAATAGCAGTACTAAAACAAAACGAAAACTGAATGTTGTATGACCAGCAGCAATGCGTTTGAACACATGCATGCAAACACATATGAAAACGTCAAAATCCAGCAAGATTAACACACAATGCCAAACGCACTTTAGATGGCGCGGTGAAGGCGCGCTTTCTCGTCTAGTAAAAAAGAACACCTATTACAAGAGAGAATCAATTGAGTGTAGCAAGTGATGAAATGCGTCGGTGTTGTGGGTATACTTCATGGGTGTATCATCGACAGTGCCTAGATCCGGCAAGCCCGGGTGACCCATAGATGGTGATGAGGCATGTGGCCCATCGGGCGGCCCAGTTGCTGTTGATCCTAAAGGATGAAGTCCGGCCCAGGAGAAGGAAGCCGGATCCGACCGACCTTTGGAGGAACCCGGATCCGTGAAGGCCCAGTAGGGACCCGAATCCGGGATGACGTATAGAGGGAGGCGGATCTTTGACGTACACGGCAAGACATAGTTCCGTAGTTAGGCAAACCTGTAATCCGGCTAGGACTCTCCATGTAAACCCTAGATCTGTGCATAAGCCGGATCCCGGGAGCCCTAGAGGCACAACCACAACTCATTGTAACAACGCGAAAGCGCCCAGATAATTCCATACAAGCAGCAGTAGACCCTGTCATCATGCAGGTGTTCCGAAGCTGGGTAAATCGCGTACCACCGTCCCGTGTGCACTCCGCCCTATGGCCCCTACTTCTTCTCCCCCTCGTGAGGATCCCTCCTCCGAGGTACCGTCGATTAGGCAACGACAGTTGGCGCCCACCGTGGGGCCAGCGGCGTCTGGAGGCCGGAACCGGGAGGGTTCCGCCATGGGAAGCTACGACGACACCATCGTTGTGGGGCGCGTCCTTTACGCCGGAAATCTGCCGATCCTCCCTCCGGATGAGTGCTGGATTCCGGCTAAGACCGACCCCGTCAAGCTCTCCATCGTCCCAGTTGGCGGCATACACATCTTCATCGAGGAAACCGTCGATTCCGACGGAAACCCACCGGTAAGTAGCGGCGACGCGACCACCACTCGAGCGGGGACGCGATCGCGAAGATCCGATCCGAGATGCAGGAACTTCCCAAGGAAGATTCCCCTTAGATCCGAAAAATCAAAACCCACCCAATCCGCCCCTGAGCAGGAAGTAAAGGTGGAAGACCAATGCAGATCCGCCTGGGTCTCCCAGGTGTTAGAGAAGCAAAGGTGTCACTTCGTGCACTTCTTGGCCCATACCGCCGAACCGCCCCTCAGAAGCCGGAGCTGGTCCCGAGCAGGTCGAGGCACCGGAAAACAACGCTGCTCCGGATCAGCAGGAGGCTGTCGGAGAAAGCGGAAATCCGGTTGAAGAGTCGATCCTGGGTAACCTAAGCCCAATCTCCGGGGATGCCCCCTCCATGGATACTGAAGAGTTCGATCGCAAGGTGAAGGAATACGGATACGGTGATCAGCCCGAAGTTGAATCCGCCCAGCCTAAACAGGTCCTCGCAACCTTGGCGGCGCTGGATCAACGCGAATCAGAGGATGACAACACCTATTCCGATCCACAGCCATCCCGTGCAGGATCCCCGCTGTCGCGGGAGCGTCCGCACAAGGAAGTGCTGTCTCCAGAAGAGCTGGTTGAGCAAGCAGGCATGGAGGCAATCGCGCACTCGGATATTCTCAACAAACCCATAACCCCTGACGATGCCACAGATCCAGAGGCTCTAGAAGCTAAAAGACAGGAGATGCTGGCAACAACCCAGAAGTTCGCCAGAACCGCAGCGGCAATGCTGGATGAGAGGAAAGAGGCCGCGCACTTCGTGGAAAATTTCCACCAGCGAGAGCTTGAGGTTGACGAACAACTGGTAAAAGTCAAGGAACTCCAACAACACTGGAAGGACAAGGTTGCGGGAGGCCGATAAAATCAGGCGGGATGCTATACCTCCCCGCAAGATCACCTTCGCGACCCCCACTGAGCAACAGCCACTCGCGACTCCAAAGGATAACATGAAGAAGGCTGCGGAGATCTTGAAGAAAAAGACCGAGGAAATTGACATCGAGTACGTCCGTACGCTCGTTGCCTCAGCAATGAAGTACCAGAGCAAGGCAGGCACTTCGCGCAGGTTGGAATCCAACCCGGAGCATTGCGTCTCTACTGCGCAGAAGGACGCCTACGACAATCGCCATCGCGATGACGAATCGCGAACCGGATCCTCGGAACGCAGAAGGAAAACCAGAGAACACCCAAATCCAATCCCCGTACCATCAAAGACACCTCCGTCAGATCCGAGAAAGGGAAAGGATGCGATGTACACTGGTAGGAACAAGTACCGGAATACCTCCCCTCCACCCAACGGGCACCCGCGTCCTCCACTCCCTCGCCGCCGTAGTCCAGTCGGAAACACCAGGCCTCACGGTCCAGGTGGAAACAACATCCGCGACAACGTGCCGCCTCCGAGGAACGGAGAGCGTACGCCGGAACCCCGCCGAAGCCGGAACAACGATCGAGAACCCGAGCCCAGGAGGAGTCGGAACGAGGAGCTGTTGCGGTCAGAAACCCACCGGCGGGCAGCGACTGGCAACACCGTAGAGCCGGGAACAACTAGGGCTTCGGGTGGCCCCAGTCCCTCAGAGCGACGGCCCGCAAAGCCTTCTGGTCACACGTCCGATGCTTGTCGCAAGGGCGTGCCACCTGACCTATACCGGTCGGGAAGGTGTTGGATGATGCCTCGCTTAGTTTCCTGCATGGCATACACGTAAACGTTAAATACGAGCCTCGATCGGCTCTCGGGTTGTCTCGTGAATCGGCTCAAAGAGCCGATCCACCCATGATTCGTACGAGGTGTACGAATATATGGTGGTCCTGCTTGATCAAGATAAAGCTAAAGCGACCTACGATGATTTAGGGTTTTCACCGCATAATCGGATCATCCTACTCACGATTGGGCCTCGCGCTCGCGTACGGTGATCGTAAGCCGATCCTAGACAGGGCCTAAAAACCAACACGAGGTTGATCCCCGGAACATCCTGTCTAGGGCTAGCAAATTACACCCTACACGCCGCTGGATCCTCCAACCCTTTGTAAGGCCTAACTATTGCGGATATTAAACTAATCCTTGAAGAACAAGGAGCAACCGTAACGGATCGGATCTACTAAACAATGATCAAGCGGGGTGCCGCTCCTACACCTAAAATAGGTGTAAGGGCGGCTAGATGTATAAGGGTTGCACTACGACAGCATATGATACGAAGAACAATGCTAACCCTAACACATCTAAGATAACTACGTTGCTCGCCAT
This sequence comes from Lolium rigidum, assembly GCF_022539505.1. Classification (NCBI taxonomy): domain Eukaryota; kingdom Viridiplantae; phylum Streptophyta; class Magnoliopsida; order Poales; family Poaceae; genus Lolium; species Lolium rigidum. The sequence goes on along the minus strand of NC_061510.1, from coordinate 9,862,237 downwards.
CAAAAAGGCTTCAGTACGAGCAACGCATGAACAACGTAAATAAGCTTATATATGCTGCCTAGATCGCAAGATGCGATCTAGGCAGCATGGTGCTTACCAGGAGAAACCCTCGAGACGAAGGAGTTGACGATGCGCCGAGATTGATTGTGTTGAACGTTGGTTGTTGTTTATTCCATAAACCCTAGATACATATTTATAGTCCGGGGGACTTCCTAATTCAAGCATGCACCTAACCGTGCACGGGTAAAACTCTAACTCCTAACCGACACGTATCCTACTATGGTACAGATACACGGGCAAACTAGCCCAAACTTCGCATGTAAGGCCGATTCACATATTTCTTCTATACATATATTCTTCAAACCCATCTTGATCGCGGCCCACCTCTGACTCGGTCAAATTCTGGTGATAACACATGCCCCCCTGGTTTTGGAAATGAAATTTCCAAAATCATCACGCTTTCTTTCGTCGGGTCATGTCGTGGCAGAGCAGAAACCGCCGCAGAATCCTTCATCATGATGCCTTGCCCCTTCCACTTCGCGAAATTTTCTGTTGGGCACCACTTCCTCGGGAACTGCTGTGGCATTGAATCTCCTTCATATCCCCTTTTATTTAACCGTTCTAAACAGTTCGCTTCTTCATCCCCCTCGCATTAGCACCCCAAAAACCCTCCTGCGCCACCATGTCCTCTGCCTCCTCTTCCTCCTCCAGCCTCTCCTATGGGTCTTCCTCTTCCCGTGAGACGCCGGAGGATATCCGCGCACCAGAAGAATGGGACCAGGAAGACCACGCCTCCTCCATCTGGTCCGAGGACGACCGGTCCTTGACCGGTGGGGATGAAGATCTCCGGTTCCTCGCCGACGGGGAACTCGGAATCGAAAGCGAGGATGACCAGTTCCCCTGGGACGGCTGTCCCTCCTCTGAAGAAGAGGAAGAGGAAGACGACGACAACGACGACGACTCCCTCGAGGGCTACCCGCCGGCGAAACGCCTCCGCATGTGGTGGGACGACGACAGCAGCGACGATGAAGAGGAGGATGAAGCTCCCGTAGAGGGCTACGGGAGCAGCGACGAGGAGCCCATCGGCGTAGGTGCCGATGAGAGCTCCGAGGATGACGACGAGGGCAGCGATGGCCCGTAGATGAGGATCTACTAGTGTAGGCCTAGCAGTAGTAGATTGGTCAATAGACCCTTCTTTTGTTCTTCCTTCTTTGAGCAATCGGCTCTTCCTTTGTAAGAAATCCTGTTCATTAATGAAGAAGTTTCCCCAATTCGATTTTGCCGATTTCTTTTAAACCGATTCTCAATGAGCCGATGGCAACGCATCGGTCTCTCATAATCCGCCCTTCATCTTTTCGACCATGGGTTGACTGCAAATCTCGGTCAAAGCTCAATAAGCCGATGTCAGCGCATCAAGCCTTCATGATCTATCCTTCATCCTTTCGACCAATGAGTTTGAGTTCCACCGGATCACCACCCTTGACGAAAATCGCAGCGCAGGACTAGCCGATGGCCACCCAATCGGTTTTCCAAAACAGAGCATCCACCAGGCCAGCTGCCCCCCGAGTCTCAGTCAAGGCGAAACAGAGACGAGGGCACGTCATTCAGACAAATGGACCTGGGCTAGATCATGTCTGAGAGAACTATCATGCAGAGCCAGCCAAAGCCGATCACCCCTCCTCCATTGAAAGTCGATATTGCAGATGATCACGCAACGGCTCAGAAGTAGAACTCCTCTAACACAGAGCTGGAGATCCTTGTGCATGATAGGCTTTGTCCCTTACATATCATGCGAAATTTTTTTTTTTTACGGGCCGATTTTTTATCGGCCCCCAATATCTCACTGCACATGTATCGCACATGCACATCTGATTAGGTGCCCCCCGAGCCGATTCTGCCAGGTAACTGCTGAAATCGGCTTCTGTGATTAGCCAAGGTTTTCCTGCACATGTTCATTAGGCTGGCGCTGCCCCTGAACAGAGTGGATGGTGAGGATAATTTTGGCCGATTGCTGGAATCGGCCTCCACGTTGCTTGCTCGATGAAGGTTTTGTAATGTTCCTCCATAGATCCTTGGGGCCGATCACCTGGATCGGCATTGCCACGTTCGTCCATCGACGTTTGCTTTGTTACACGGTCAGGCCGGTGGATAAAACCAGCCTAACCCCGTTCCTTGTCACGTCGATGCGCTCGCAGTCGTCCAAATTGATGCCTGAGAGTGTCTCTTGGCCTGATGTCTCCCAAACGTTCATGCCAGCCGTCGAGATCTCGGCTGAATCATCTGCGTGGACGACTTCTACTTCATCTCCATCCCATCCGTATTAGGCATTGGTGCATCGTGGATGGAATGCAACAGTTGGCGTGGATCCAATCTCTCCCTAGTAGGACAAAGATAGGAGCTTTTGCTGTCGACAATGAAGAACGTCGTAGGGACAGTTATAGCAACCCACAAACCTAATTACCATACTTGTTCTTTATCAAATTACATGTTCTTCAAAAGTTATTCTTTTAAAGTTTAGGATAATCAATCATTAACCATGCCATATAGTACTAAAACTCGACCACTTGTTCCTTACTTGTTAACATTATGCCAATCATCATTCTTTGTGTGCTCAATTGAATATTATGCTTTATTATCTACCTGTTTATAATACCAAGTAAATCACACCTGAATAAGAACCTTGTATGTGAATCACTCTAAAAGTGCAACACACCCTAAACCAATCATTACAACTCACCGATCCTAAATCATCGGGGTTAGGTCACGCTTAGAGCGATTGCATCTCATACTTATGCATTATTGCATCCTTGCCAATCTTTTAAACATCGTCCTTACCGGACGATGATGCTATTTCAGAATTTGGAGTTATTGCGTATCGAAGACCTTGCCTGCATAATCTTGCGAGTCAAGAAAGGCAAGTTCATCACTTGCTCATGTCATTTGTGTATTTCTATCAAATTACTTGCAAAGTATTATGGTTATCACTATTGCATAAAAATCAAAAGCACTACTTTCATAACTATGAATATGACTATGTGGTGGGCAATGGAACCATGGATTGTGTTGATATGGTGGAGGTTCCATTGCACGGGCTTATATCCATCTAGGATTAAACAACAAATGTCGCCGATGATTCTTGTGCCGTAATACCCGTGTTAACCATAAGATCCGGAGTGGGACGGAGTAGTCAAAAGTGTTTCCACCTCTCGTTCATCAACGGATGCGCTTTACCGTAGACACTTGTATCCGTCGGAGCAAGCGGTAGGCTGGGGAAGCCTTAAGTCCCCACGGCATAGTCCGTAGACACTTGTCGCTCGAAGAACAAGCGGTAGGCTGGGGAAGCCTTAAGTCCCCACGGTATTGCGGTCTATGATGGGTTGCAGCTACCGGCGAAGGAGTTTGGTTCGATCCCAGGCTGTCGTCGTGGTCGGGGTCCACCCTGAAAACTATGGGAATAATGGGACCGGCGAGGACCCAGGGTCGGGGCATGCAACAAAGGGTGGGTGTTCGAGGTAGCGGATGAACATGATTGGCTAGACCTTATACCGGGCCTCACACCAAAGGAAGTGTGAACAGGAATGTACACCTGGTTGGCACCAAGGATAAGATCTCTTATGGGTAAAGCAACACACCTCTGCAGAGTGTAAAGAACCGTGACATATCACTCCCTGTTCCGGGATATGGAACTGCGAACGCGGCCGGAAAGGAGCTCCATGAAGTTCTAGTAAACCGGTGAAGGCCGACGGACATAGTTCTTCCGAATAAAAGCAACCTTTTGAAGAAATGGTTATGAAAACCTGCATTGGTATTAGACTTTCTAGGTCTAATGCTGTAGCTAGTGCATTAAACACCTCTTTCCTATAATGAACTTGTTGAGTACGCTCGTACTCATCCCACTCTTAAATCCCCTGCTTAGATATGGAGGCATCAAAGGAGGATCTACAGTGCAACTCGAAGACCGATGAGTCAACAACTACTTCACGAGACAGGACCATGTCAGAGGAGTCAGATACCACATCCAACAAGAAGAAAACCTAGTTTAGCCATAGAAGGGAACTAGCTTCCTAAACCTAGCTCCTATTTAGCTAGAGTCTATTCTTAGCCTCCGTAGTTAGTGAAATACTCTACAAATAGAGTTCGTGATAAGACTAGACTACGAGTCGTTCTTCTCGGAGTTTATTTGCAGCTTCACCTCATTGTAAAGTAGGAGGTCTGTGATGATCTTATGTAACAGAGTCGATGTTGTAATTCTATAGACATGCCTTGGACCCGCATATGCTTCTGTTGTACCACTCTGAGCGATATAATACTAGTGGAACGGCGTTTCATTGGTGTTATATCAGACTTGCATACTACACCATGCAGTGGTATGCTGGGTCACCACAACCTTCTGCTCATATTGCTCTGGTGTAGGTTCGGCGAAGGTGGCAGTTGGTTGCTCAGGCAGAGGCGTAGACGAGGATGCGCCCTTCCCGGAATCACCCTGGCCAGTTGGGTCTTCAGGAAGGTCATCAATGTTGATGACGTCCTTGGGATCCGGCTTGGTGGCAGAGGAGGCCTTGGGCGGAACCTCGACCTCCGGTGTAACAGGGATGGAAGCCGGAGATGGCTTTACCTTCTTCTTGAGGGCTCTTGGGGCCTTGGGGGGCTGGCTTCCGGAACTTCTGTAAAGGAAAAAGCATAATAGTTAAGTTGGGCCTTGGGGGCCTTGGGGTGCTTGCTCGTGATAACAGAAGATTTTGAGTTCGGAAATCGAGCACTTACCCGGAAGGCTTGAAGAACTGATGGATGTCAGGTTGGGCTCTGTTGCTGGTGTCGATAAGTTTGAGGCGCTTCTTCTCCGCCTCTGCCTTCCGAGTAGCCGCGGTGCTAAGCACTTCGCAGGCGCGTTTGGCTGCAGGGCTGGAGGGAGCGGCCCTGTTCCTCTTGGAAGGGCGCGGAACCTCGGGAGCTTCTATCTCCGACGCGGCTTCCGGATCCGTGTTGCCCGTAGATGGGACCCGGAGAAGAGTTCTGAGTTCACCTTCCTCGAGGGCCTCGAGCTAAGTTACAGAGCCAACACTTAGACAAAATTTTGAGTACAAAGGAAACAACGGTCAAGTCAAGATAACATACCGCGGTCCCGAAGCCGTTGGTGTGTATGTCTTTGTTACATACGTGAACATGCAGTTCACGCGGAATCTTGATGAGGAGCCGGATCCTCTTGTCGATGGCGTCAGCGGAGAGATTGTCCTTCGAGGCGCGCATTGGATCCTCGCGCCCTGTGTAGTGGAACATCAAGCGGTCTCGATGCTGGAGTGGCTGGATCCGCTTGGTGAACCAAGACATGGTGAGGTCCTTCCCCGTCAGGCCCTCCTCCGTGAGCTTGCAGATCCGCCTAACGGCGCGGGTCAGCTGAGGCGACTCTGAAAGGTGGGGGCACAGTGTCCATGCCGGAGTTTCGCTGGCGGGGCTGTTCTTGAATGGTGGCAGCTTCCTTTCGCCCGCCGGGTCGGAGACGTCCTTCAGATAGAAGAAGCCTCCGGACTAGTATCGCGCGGATTCGTGGTGGTCGGTATGGGGGTAGACGCGGCCAGGGCGGAGCATGAAGGTAATAGACCCGCAAGTCGCTAACTCGGAGGTCTGGCGGATCTTCTCCTTCTTGACAGAGAAATAATATTGGAATAAGGAGAGTTCGGGAGTTACCCGGGGGTGGCCCTCGCAGAGAGTGACGTGGTTGCTGATCGTCAGGACGCTGTTTGGCGATAGGTTGTGGGGCTGAAGCCCATATTCCTTCATGATTTCCGAGAAGAAATCTGATGGCGGAAAGGAGAAGCCTCGCTCAACTAGCGCCTTAGTCACCACCATCTCGCCATCCTGAGGGGCTGGAGCCAGGGAACCCGGAACTGTTCGCCAGCTTCCGGGACGCAGGAAACCTTCCGCCTCGAGGTTCTGCAGCTCCATTTCAGTGGTGGTGCAGGGCCACCATTTCCCCTTGGCTTCAGAGTCTCGCTGACGAGCCTTGGACTTCTTGGCAGCGATTTCTTCCGCCTTCTACTCTGCTTGTTCCGCCCCGGAGTTTCTCTCCGGGTTAGCAGAAGTTCCTTCGGCGTCCTTACCGGAATCTTTGGTGGGATCCAGTTGGACTGGAACGAAGGGAGGAGGGGCGGAGGAGAGGGGGTTGCCATGATGGGCTCGGAGGATGGAGGCGGAGTCGCAGAAGACATCTGAGGAAAAAGCAGTGGCGGAAAACGTAACTTAGTCGGATCCACATCATCTTCCTAAGGATCATCCCTTCCAACTACGACGAAAGACTGAAGCTCGAGAACTCACCGTGATGGATTCCGCGGTGGTCGGAGTCGCCGGCGACGAGGATTTCGCGCGGTGTCTCGCTGAAGTTAAGAACACGATGAACTGTGCGGTGGCGCAACAGCTCCGGCGAGACTCCGACGGGTTTTCCGGCAGACTCCGGCACGGCGGAGGAGGAGCTCGAGGGCGGCGCTTCGCAGAGAGGTAGAAAGGGGGTGAATGAGGGTTTAGGGGTTGGCGGTGGATATTTATAGACCGTGGGAAGGAGATTCGTGCTCCGCATCCTGTGGTCGGAACGCAAGCGTCGCACCGTTGGATGCGTGACACGTGTCAAAACCCTAAACGGTAAAAATGGCTAAGGATAAGTTACCGCTCAAATCACGCGAAAATGGCGCCAGAATTGGCGGAACCGTTTGAGTCTTTTGAGATTCCGGGTAAACAACGCGAAGATAAGCAGTTCTCGTTCGCAAGCAGGGGAGTAACCCGGAGACATGTTTTGAACTGTCGATGGATGAAGTCCCGCAGGATGAGAAGATTTTCCGACTAAAAGTTGGGAAAGCAGAAAATGTGAAGTTGGAGTTCTTCAAGTTTCTCCGTGTTACCAACATTGTCGGAGACCATAAGGCGCTAGCAAGGCGGAAACAGAAGGTGAAACTCGGAGAACTCTGGGGGCTACTGTTGTGGGTATACTTCATGGGTATACCATCGACAGTGCCTAGATCCGGCAAGCCCGGGTGGCCCATAGATGGTGATGAGGCATGTGGCCCATCGGGCGGCCCAGTTGTTGTTGATCCTGAAGGATGAAGTCCGGCCCAGGAGAAGGATGCCGGATCCGACCGACCTTTGGAGGAACCCGGATCCGTGAAAGCCCAGTAGGGACCCGGATCCAGGACGACGTATAGAGGAAGGCGGATCCTTGACGTACACGGCAAGACATAGTTCCGTAGTTAGGAAAACCTGTAATCCGGCTAGAACTCTCCATGTAAACCCTAGATCCGTGCGCCTTTATAAGCCGGATCCCGGGAGTCCTAGAGGCACAACCACAACTCATTGTAACAACGCGAAAGCGCCCAGATAATTCCAGACAAGTAGCAGTAGGCCCTGTCATCGTGCAGGTGTTCCGAAGCTGGGTAAATCACGTACCACCGTCCCGTGTGCACTCCGCCCTATGGCCCCTACTTCTTCTCCCCCTCGTGAGGATCCCTCCTCCGAGGTACCGTCGATTAGACAACGACAGTCGGGTATATGAAAATAAGTGAGACAATGAGCCTCTTTTTTCGTGGATAAAGAAGGGCGGGGTAACCCTAAGGAGCTTCCAAACCATGTCTTGTATGTTGGCACCAAAGTTACCGACACTTTCTTCTTGAATATCATTCACCATTGTATTTAGTCCAATGTCACGACAATTCGCCTAAACGACATGAGTTGGAAAATTCGAGTGCCTCACGACAGTCAAGGCCTCCACACTAGCATGTCTATTACATTTGGATAAAACAATGAAAATTTACAAACACCTTCAACGCTTGAACAAACGACACCAACCAAACCTAAAGCTGCATTCCTAGACACAATGACGTTGATGTTAATCTTTGTGAAGCCCTACGGGGTTTTGATCCATCTAGCGTGAGAAGGTTGGGTGTGTGGGGGTCTGTTTAACATGAGAGGTCAAATCTTCAAGGTAGACCGTGACAAAGCAATGAGTTGACAAATGGCTTTGAAGTTCTGCCTCATGGATGGCGTTCCCTTGTTACTTCGCATTTGGTCAACCGCTGGTGGTAGTGCAAATATGCTAAGCCAAAGAAAAAGAAATATGCCATGGAACATCAAATGAAAAAGTGACCTGAGGAATTCCGAAACCGTTGAAAAAAGGGAAAACAACTTCAGTTTAGTCTAAATTTAATCTAAAACTTCAACACTTTTTTTTAGGACAAAACTTCAACACTTGTGATGGATCGGAAGATGGAGTAGCGCCATTTTGCATTTTAGGCCCAATAGAGAACTGGACGAGCCCTTCGTTCAACGAAATCAGGCCCAGCAATTTATTACGGTGGTTGCTGCGATAGGACAGTTTCGAGGCGGACTCCCCTACCACACTGAGACCGAGCCCCTCCGCCGCCGCCGCCGCCGCCGCTAACCCAGCCGTCGCGATGCTTCACCTCCCGAAACAACTCCTCTCGCTCCGCCACCCAGCCTCACCAGTGATCCTTTCTCTCCGTCGGGCCCTCTTATCCACCGCGGCGGCCACCGACGCCCCGCCGGGCGCCTTCGCCGCCGCCGACTACCTCGTCACCACCTGCGGCCTCACGCCGGAGCAAGCCCTGAAGGCCGCCAGGCACATCTCTCACTGCAAGTCCACCTCCAACGCCGACTCCGTCCTCGCCTTCCTCTCCGGCCCCGCCCTCCGTCTCTCCAAGGCCGAAATCGCCCACATCGTCTCGCACGACCCGCGCATCCTCAACTGCAGCGTCGAGAACACCCTCAAGGCCCGCATCGCCAGCCTACGCAGCTATGGCCTCGACGACGCGCAGGTCCGGACCTTCCTTCGCGTGACCCACTGCGTCTTCCGCACCTTCAGCATCCAGGAGAAGCTCGGCTTCTGGATCCCCTTCCTGGGGTCGCCGGAGAAGCTCCTCCGCGTCCTCAGGCACAACTACTACTTCCTCACGTCCGACCTCGAGCGGGTGGTCAAGCCCAACATTGCGACTCTACGGGAGAGCGGGATAACCCCTGCCGACATCGCCAGGATGTGCGTGCGCAACTCGAGGCTGCTCACCTGCAACCCGGACACCGTCAAGTCCATCCTCGAGCGCGCCGACAAGCTCGGTGTGCCGCGCAACTCTCCCATGTTCAAGCAGGCGGTGGACACCGTGACGGGCCTCGGCGCGGAGACCATGGCGGCCAAGCTCAAGCTCTTCGGGGAGACGCTCGGGTGCTCCACGGCCGAGGTGGCCAGCGCGGTCAGGAGGTACCCCATTCTGCTCAGGGTCTCCGGCGAGAAGCTTCGCCGCGTGACGGAGTTCCTGACCAGGGTGGTCGGCGTCGACACCGCCTACATCCGTGCCCGGCCCTCCATCTTCATGTACAGCCTGGAGACCAGACTGGCGCCTCGGCATTCTGTCATGAAGCTGCTCCAGGACAAAGGTCTGGTCCGAAAAGACCAAAGCTTCTTCACCATGGTCATGCTTAGCGACGACACGTTTCGACGCAGGCATACCTATCCTCATAAGGATGTTCTTCCAGGCCTTGATGATGCATACATGGCTGCTTGCGGAGGGAAAATGCTCACTGAAGTCGCGCTATGAAGGATCCTATAGCTGCTTGTAGGTTCCCAGGTTATGACTCTTCACAAACCACCGTCTAAAATGTGCACTACTATGCTAGCATCTGAATTCTGCTTAAAACTCACTGGCTACCATTTATCCAGCTACATTTCGGCTCATTCTTTTTGCACTTGAACATGAAAAACCCAATTTTAAGCTACAGGTTTTTTATACATTCACCTTCGCATAATTATGCATGGCTGCATGGCTCAGGGTGCTAGATCCAGCAATACATAAACCTCAACCTTCTCCATGGTCATCCTTGAAATTGTATGTGAGCATATTTTATTTAGCTAGATCAGTTAATTGACTAATGTAATTATTGTATGTGTATGACCGCTGCAGTACATGTTACTGTATATTGAAATGAAACAAATCATCCACTAATTACGGTTTTGGCAACTAACGTGAGTGTGAATTTGTATATTCTGTTAAGTTGCTAAATCTTGAGTTTTCGACTTGTGATTGTTTGGGCTCATTTGAAACTCAGGCTACCTGAGAGTGGTGTGAACTGAAGCTCCTCATAGCTGGTATGGTCAGTGTATAATTGTTTCTGTCTTTGCTTTGCCACTACTTTTTGTGGGGTGTGCTCACACATTCGAGATGGTTATTGTTCTGGAGTAGTCTGTCGTCGCTTCCTGGGGGAAGATTTGCCCGTGGTTGTCGGTGTCGGCACCGAAGCACGATCATCCTCCGTCCCAGGTCTCTGTGATCAAGATACTCCAAAAGAAACAAATGGTCTGTTAAAATATGATCTTATGGGCTTGGTGACCATGGTTTATGGGAACTTTTATTTTGCTGTGGTTGATGAAAAGTTGCGAAGACGTCGTTATATCACCACCACAGGGGACAGGGATTTTTTTCAGGGTCTCAGGCGTGTGTTCGAACGGTCATAGTGCGAAGGATCAGGAGTCATGATCTTTATGTTCCAGTATCTGGATTTGCTGGTTAAAAACTATTCGAATTTAACACCTAATCCTCATACTCTTGAGGCGTGCCTTGAAACTTTTTATCCTAGCACTCTGATTATTGCAATCTTCTGAGTACTTAACCTTTTATTTTGTTAAAAAAAAAGTAAACCTGATGGAGAGAATAGCCAAAATACCACTAGTTGAAACCGAAAGTGCTAAAATACCACTAGTAAAAAGCCAAAGTGCCAAAATAGCACCCATCTTAGGTTTTTCATGCCAAAATACCACTACCGTGTGATGTCAAACAGATTCCGTTAGTCAAACCGTTATTTTTTCTTGAGTTGACAAAAATACCCTTGACTTCATCTAAATGAAAAAAAAGGGAACACTCGCCGGCGCCGGCGCCGGTGCCGGTGCATCAATCCCCCATGACTCGCCGCTCCTGCAGCTAGTCCCACGCTTCACAGGCACTCCTCCAACAAGCTCCGACGTATCGATAATTTCTATGTTCCATGCCACATTATTGATGATATCTACATGTTTTATGCACACTTTATGTTATATTCGTGCATTTTCTGGAACTAACCTATTAACAAGATGCCGAAGAGCCGCTGTCGTTGTTCTACGGTGTTTTTGGTTTCGAGAAATCCTAGTAACGAAATATTCTCGGAATTGGATGAAATCAACGCCCGGGGTCCTATTTTGCCACGAAGCTTCCGGAAGACCGAAGAGGAGTCGAAGTGGGGCCACGAGGCGCCGCCACCATAGGGCGGCGCGGCCCGGGCCCCCGGCCGCGCCGACTCGTGGCGTGGGGCCCTCGTGTGGCCCCCACGTTGCCCTTCCGCCTACCTAAAGCCTCCGTCGCGAAACCCCCGCATCGAGAGCCACGATACGGAAAACCTTCCGGAGACGCCGCCGCCAATCCCATCTCGGGGGATTCGGAGATCTCCTCCGGCACCCTGCCGGAGAGGGGATTCATCTCCCGGAGGACTCTTCACCGCCATGGTCGCCTCCGGAGTGATGAGTGAGTAGTTCACCCCCGGACTATGGGTCCATAGCGAGTAGCTAGATGGTTGTCTTCTCCTCATTGTGCTTCATTGTTGGATCTTGTGAGCTGCCTAACATGATCAAGATCATCTATCCGTAATGCTATATGTTGTGTTTGTCGGGATCCGATGGATAGAGAATACTATGTTATGTAAATTATCAAGTTATTACCTATGTGTTGTTTATGATCTTGCATGCTCTCCGTTATTAGTAGAGGCTCGGCCAAGTTTTTGCTCTTAACTCCAAGAGGGAGTATTTATGCTCGATAGTGGGTTCATGTCTCCGTGAATGCGGGGAGTGACGAAACCCCTAAGGTTATGGATGTGCTGTTGCCACTAGGGATAAAACATTGATGCTATTCTAAGGATGTAGTTGTTGATTACATTACGCACCATACTTAATGCAATTGTCTGTTGTTTAGCAACTTAATACTGGAAGGGGTTCAGATGATAACCTGAAGGTGGACTTTTTAGGCATAGATGCAGTTGGATGGCGGTCTATGTACTTTGTCGTAATGCCCAATTAAATCTCACTATATTTATCATGACATGTATGTGCATTGTTATGCCCTCTCTATTTGTCAATTGCCCGACCGCAATTTGTTCACCCAACATGCTTTTATCTTATGGGAGAGACACCTCTAGTGAACTGTGGACCCCGGTCCATTCTTTTATACTTGAAATACAAATCTGCTGCAATACTTGTTCTTTACTTGTTTTCTTGCAAACAATCATCTTCCACACAATACGGTTAATCCTTTGTTACAGACAAGCCGGTGAGATTGACAACCTCAGCTGTTTCGTTGGGGCAAAGTACTTTGGTTGTGTTGTGCGGGTTCCACGTTGGCGCCGGAATCTCCGGTGTTGCGCCGCACTACATCCCGCCGCCATCAACCTTCAACGTGCTTCTTGGCTCCTCCTGGTTCGATAAACCTTGGTTTCTTTCCGAGGGAAAACTTGCTGCTGTGCGCATCATACCTTCCTCTTGGGGTTCCCAACGAACGTGTGAGTTACACGCCATCAAGCTCTTTTTCGGCGCCGTTGCCGGGGAGATCAAGACACGCTGCAAGGGGAGTCTCCACTTCCCAATCTCTTTACTTTGTTTTTGTCTTGCTTTATTTTATTTACTACTTTGTTTGCTGCATTATATCAAAACACAAAAAAATTAGTTGCTAGTTTTACTTTATTTACTGTCTTGCACTCTATATCAAAAACACACAAAAAAAATTAGTTACTTGCATTTACTTTACTTGATTCATCATGTTTCCTTTTAATTTTACCACAAAAGACATACCGGTAGGACGTGGGTCTATAGTTGGGAGAAACAATATAGAAGAATTTTTCAATCATGTTAGTACCGTTGAAGATTTTGAAGATAGACACTTGGTAGAACTTGCTCCTACTTATGAAATTGCTACTGCTGCTTTAGTTCGCATGTTGGAAACTAAATTCGTTAATCTCAATCCTATAATCCAACATATGTTTCTTACACTCCGTGATATGGAAGAGGGGAAAAGAAAGATTTTGTTTTAGAAACCCTTCTTAGAGAATTTGGTGGTCTAGCAAGAGAGGCTAGAAAGGTCTTTGCTAAATTTAATATGCTTGGTTCTCATACTAATTTTGTTGGTCTCCTTGAAAAAATGGACATGGATAGAATAAGGTACACTAATAATATTAATGATGGTGGGGAGATTAAAGCACCAATACCATGTAAACTCCTAGCTATGAATGATGCACTAGAAAATAACTATGCTTGGCTTGTTCCTGAAAATTTGTTTGATGAGAGTAGCAAGCCCAAGACTAATGAAAAGGGAGACGCTGAAACTTATGTATCCAATATACTATGCATGGTTGAGAAAACTCCAAACCCCGCTGTAGATGCACCACCCTTTGATAACACTTGAGATACACTTTCGCGCCTAGCTGAAAGGCGTTAAAGAAAGCGCTTATGGGAGACAACCCATGTTTTTACTACAGTATTTTTGTTTTATATTTGAGTCTTGGAAGTTGTTTACTACTGTAGCAACCTCTCCTTATCTTAGTTTTGAGTTTTGTTGTGCCAAGTAAAGTCTTTGATAGAAAAGTAAATACTAGATTTGGATTACTGCGCAGAAACAGATTTCTTTGCTTTCACGAATCTGGGTCTAATTCCCTGTAGGTAACTCAGAAAATTAAGCCAATTTACGTGAGTGATCCTCAGATATGTACGCAACTTTCATTCAATTTGGGCATTTTCATTTGAGCAAGTCTGGTGCCTCAATTAAATCTATCTTTACGGACTGTTCTGTTTTGACAGATTCTGCCTTTTATTTCGCATTGCCTCTTTTGCTATGTTGGATGAATTTCTTTGATCCATTAATGTCCAGTAGCTTTATGCAATGTCCAGAAGTGTTAAGAATGATTGTGTCACCTCTGAACATGCTAATTTTTATTGTGCACTAACCCTCTAATGAGTTGTTTCGAGTTTGGTGTGGAGGAAGTTTTCAAGGATCAAGAGAGGAGTATGATACAATATGATCAAGGAGAGTGAAAGCTCTAAGCTTGGGGATGCCCCGGTGGTTCACCCCTGCATATTCTAAGAAGACTCAAGCGTCTAAGCTTGGGGATGCCCAAGGCATCCCCTTCTTCATCGACAACATTATCGGGTTCCTCCCCGAAACTATATTTTTATTCCGTCACATCTTATGCACTTTGCTTGGAGCGTCGGTTTGTTTTTGTTTTTGTTTTGTTTGAATAAAATGGATCCTAGCATTCACTTTGTGGGAGAGAGACACGCTCTGCTGTAGCATATGGACAAGTATGTCCTTAAGCTTTACTCATAGTATTCATGGCGAAGTTTCTTCTTCGTTAAATTGTTATATGGTTGGAATTGGAAAATGCTACATGTAGTAATTCTAAAATGTCTTGGATAATTTGATACTTGGAAATTGTTGTGCTCATGTTTAAACTCTTGCATCATATACTTTGCACCTATTAATGAAGAAACACCTAGAGCTTGCTAATTTGGTTTGCATATTTGGTTTCTCTAGAGTCTAGATAATATCTAGTATTGAGTTTTGAACAACAAGGAAGACGGTGTAGAGTCTTATAATGTTTACAATATGTCTTTTATGTGAGTTTTGCTGCACCGTTCATCCTTGTGTTTGTTTCAAATAACCTTGCTAGCCTAAACCTTGTATCGAGAGGGAATACTTCTCATGCATCCAAAATCCTTGAGCCAACCACTATGCCATTTGTGTCCACCATACCTACCTACTACATGGTATTTATCCGCCATTCCAAAGTAAAATGCTTGAGTGCTACCTTTAAAATTCCATCATTCACCTTTGCAATATATAGCTCATGGGACAAATAGCTTAAAAACTATTGTGGTATTGAATATGTACTTATGCACTTTATCTCTTATTAAGTTGCTTGTTGTGCGATAACCATGTTTACGGGGACGCCATCAACTATTCTTTGTTGAATATCATGTGAGTTGCTATGCATGTCCGTCTTGTCCGAAGTAAGAGAGATCTACCACCTTAATGGTTGGAGCATACATATTGTTAGAGAAGAACATTGGGCCGCTAACTAAAGCCATGATTCATGGTGGAAGTTTCAGTTTTGGACATATATCCTCAATCTCATATGAGAATAATAATTGTTGCCACCTGCTTATGCATTTAAGAGGAGACCATTATCTGTTGTCCATGTTGTCCCGGTATGGATGTCTAAGTTGAGAATAATCAAAAGCGAGAAATCCAAAATGCGAGCTTTCTCCTTAGACCTTTGTACAGGCGGCATGGAGGTACCCCATTGTGACACTTGGTTAAAACATGTGTATTGCGATGATCCGGTAGTCCAAGCTAATTAGGACAAGGTGCGGGCACTATTAGTATACTATGCATGAGGCTTGCAACTTGTAGGATATAATTTACATAACTCATATGCTTTATTACTACCGTTGACAAAATTGTTTCATGTTTTCAAAATAAAAGCTCTAGCACAAATATAGCAATCGATGCTTTCCTCTTTGAAGGACCATTCTTTTTACTTTTATGTTGAGTCAGTTCACCTATCTCTCTCCACCTCAAGAAGCAAACACTTGTGTGAACTGTGCATTGATTCCTACATACTTGCATATTGCACTTGTTATATTACTCTATGTTGACAATTATCCATGAGATATACATGTTACAAGTTGAAAGCAACCGCTGAAACTTAATCTTCCTTTGTGTTGCTTCAATACCTTTACTTTGATTTATTGATTTATGAGTTAACTCTTATGCAAGACTTATTGATGCTTGTCTTGAAGTACTATTCATGAAAAGTCTTTGCTTTATGATTCACTTGTTTACTCATGTCATTACCATTGTTTTGATCGCTGCATTCATTACATATGTTTACAAATAGTATGATCAAGATTATGATGGCATGTCACTTCAGAAATTATCTTTGTTATCGTTTTACCTGCTCGGGACGAGCAGAACTAAGCTTGGGGATGCTGATACGTCTCCGACGTATCGATAATTTCTTATGTTCCATGCCACATTATTGATGATATCTACATGTTTTATGCACACTTTATGTTATATTCGTGCATTTTCTGGAACTAATCTATTAACAAGATGCCGAAGAGCCAGTTGCTTGTTTCTGCTGTTTTTGGTTTCAGAAATCCTAGTAACGAAATATTCTCGGAATGGGATGAAATCAACGCCCAGGGACCTATTTTGCCACGAAGCTTCCAGAAGACCGAAGAGGAGTCGAAGTGGGGCCACGAGGCGCCGCCACCATAGGGCGGCGCGGCCCAGGCCCTGGCCGCGCCGACCCGTGGCGTGGGGCCCTCGTGTGGCCCCCCGCGTTGCCCTTCCGCCTACTTAAAGCCTCCGTCGCGAAACCCCCGGTACCGAGAGCCGCGATACGGAAAACCTTCCGGAGACGCCGCCGCCGCCAATCCCATCTCGGGGGATTCCGGAGATCTCCTCCGGCACCCTCGCCGGAGAGGGGATTCATCTCCCGGAGGACTCTTCACCGCCATGGTCGCCTCCGGAGTGATGAGTGAGTAGTTCACCCCTGGACTATGGGTCCATAGCAGTAGCTAGATGGTTGTCTTCTCCTCATTGTGCTTCATTGTTGGATCTTGTGAGCTGCCTAACATGATCAAGATCATCTATCTGTAATGCTATATGTTGTGTTTGTCGGGATCCGATGGATAGAGAATACTATGTTATGTAAATTATCAAGTTATTACCTATGTGTTGTTTATGATCTTGCATGCTCTCCGTTATTAGTAGAGGCTCTGGCCAAGTTTTTGCTCTTAACTCCAAGAGGGAGTATTTATGCTCGATAGTGGGTTCATGTCTCCGTGAATGCGGGGAGTGACAGAAACCCCTAAGGTTATGGATGTGCTGTTGCCACTAGGGATAAAACATTGATGCTATGTCTAAGGATGTAGTTGTTGATTACATTACGCACCATACTTAATGCAATTGTGCGTTGTTTAGCAACTTAATACTGGAAGGGGTTCGGATGATAACTCTGAAGGTGGACTTTTTAGGCATAGATGCGAGTTGGATGGCGGTCTATGTACTTTGTCGTAATGCCCAATTAAATCTCACTATATTTATCATGACATGTATGTGCATTGTTATGCCCTCTCTATTTGTCAATTGCCCGACTGTAATTTGTTCACCCAACATGCTTTTATCTTATGGGAGAGACACCTCTAGTGAACTGTGGACCCCGGTCCATTCTTTTATACTCGAAATACAAATCTGCTGCAATACTTGTTTTTACCCGTTTTCTCCGCAAACAATCATCTTCCACACAATACGGTTAATCCTTTGTTACGGCAAGCCGGTGAGATTGACAACCTCACTCGTTTCGTTGGGGCAAAGTACTTTGGTTGTGTTGTGCGGGTTCCACGTTGGCGCCGGAATCCCTGGTGTTGCGCCGCACTACATCCCGCCGCCATCAACCTTCAACGTGCTTCTTGGGTCCTCCTGGTTCGATAAACCTTGGTTTCTTTCTGAGGGAAAACTTGCTGCTGTGCGCATCATACCTTCCTCTTGGGGTTCCCAACGAACGTGTGAGTTACACGCCATCAGGGTCGAGCGGGAGAACCGGGAGCTGGCGAACGCCATCGCCGCCAGGGACGATGCGGTGGCTGCGGCGGCTAGGGTCAGGGCCCGCTACCACGCCCACATGGCAGCGGTGGAGGCGGCGACGACGGAGGAGGAGGCCCAGGCGGCGGTGGAGGCGGCGGCCAAGAGAGTCATGTGGGACTCCTCTCTGGTCGAGGCCCTCAAACGCCGCAGGCGGCAGGACGAGATGTCCGATCGCCGGCGTGCGCGACGCAAGGAGTGCGTGAAGCGCTCGCGCTTCGACGACGGCGCCGGCCCCCTCAGGTGGCCAGTAGTAGGCATCGCGACTGCGAGCAACCCCGGCCTTGGTAGGCCGCGCGACGGCGAGTATGTACGACCGTTGTAGTTTTAGGTTAACTTGACTAACCATCTGTGTAAAGATGGTCCTTTTAGCCAATACCTAGTCACTGCCTACCGGACTCGGATGCAATCAATAGCGTCCTCGGAGACGCAAACCTGCCGCATATTTGGGTCAGGTTTGCGTCGCCGTGGATGGCCCAGTCACTTTGCGTCGTCCCGCTGGAGCAGGGCCCGACTCCTTTTCGGTCTGCGCGGACGCAAACGGAAGCTGAGCGACGGTTTGTGTCGCCCGTTGGAGATGAAGAATGAAACAGAGGAAAACCAGACCTATGTATAGCTGTTCTATGTAAGAACGGAACAAACTAGGTAAGTGATGGGAAAACTCACAAATGCCCATTTCATAGACTATAGTCACTTTTCTGAATAAGGAATAAAATGGATTCATGGCACTGTTAGATTCAAGGAGGCATGTATATCAGTGTATGAACCTTTTATAAGGTAGATGGCTGCAAATTAGGACCTGAAATTAGACCACACACGATTGTTGTTTTCAGGAAATGAATGTGTTTTTCAGTACTGCAAATTAGCTTACACTTGACTGGTAGCATATGATTCAAGTCAACGAAGGTCAGCTAAGAAGCTCTATGAAACTAAGGTGTGGGAGAAGTTATGGGATTGTTGTGAATGAGCAACTAGTCACAGAGGGCCATAGGCCAGTACATGTACATGTGTGACAATATGCAGGTAAGTCCCTCATACACTGGGGAACAACGGAAAAGGGACTATACAACTCTAACACCCCACCCCCCCCCCCCAAACTCATGGTGGGTCAACAACACTGCGTTTGGAGAGAAAGAAACCATGTTGTGCTCTAGTCTGGGCCTTCGTGAAGAAGTCAGCAAGCTGAAGCTTTAAATGCACATAATGAAGAGCCATGACCTGATGCTGCACAGCATGACGCACATAGAAGGCATCAACACCGATGTGTTTGGTGAGCTCGTACTTCACCGGATCACGCGCAATGCTGATGGCACCAGTACTGTCCGACAAGAGCGGAGTCGGAGCATCAGCAGAAACACCAAAATCCGCAAGTAACCAGCGTAACCAAGTCACCTCAGCCGTCAAGAGAGCCATCGCTCGCAACTCAGCCTCAACACTCGAACGAGAGATCGCAACTCTGCTTCTTGGTCTTCCAAGCAATGAGAGAGCCACCAAGAAAGACACAAGAGGCGAAAAGAGACTTGCGATCCTCCGGATCACTAGCCCAGGTAGCATCCGAGTAGGTCCGGAGCTGTAAGGAGCTGGAGCGAGGAAAGAAAAGCCGACGGGAGATAGTGCCACGAAGATAGCGAAGGACACGAAGAAGATGACTATAGTGGACACTAGTGGGAGCAGCCATGAACTGACTCAAAATGTGGACTGGGTAGGAGATGTCAGGACGTGTGACAGCAAGGTAGACAAGACTCCCAACCAAGTGACGATAGCGAGTCGGGTCCGGAAGAGGATCACCATCAGTGGAACTGTCGTTGCCTAATCGACGGTACCTCGGAGGAGGGATCCTCACGAGGGGGAGAAGAAGTAGGGGCCATAGGGCGGAGTGCACACGGGACGGTGGTACGCGAGTTACCCAGCTTCGGAACACCTGTACGATGACAGGGCCTACTGCTGCTTGTCTGGAATTATCTGGGCGCTTTCGCGTTGTTACAATGAGTTGTGGTTGTTCTGAACGTGCCTCTAAGGCTCCCCGGATCCGGCTTATAAAGGCGCACGGATCTAGGGTTTACATGGAGAGTCCTAGCCGGATTACAGGTCGCCTAACTACGGTACAAGGTCTTGCCGTGTACGTCAAGGATCTGCCTTCCTCCCTACGTCGTACCTGGATCCGGGTTCCACATGGGCCTCCATGGATCCGGGTTACTCCCGGGCCTCCATGGATCCGGGTTCCACATGGGCCTCCATGGATCCGGGTTACTCCCGGGCCTCCATGGATCCGGGTTCCACATGGGCCTCCATGGATCCGGGTTACTCCCGGGCCTCCATAGATCCGAGTTGCACATGGACCTTCACGGATCCGACTTCCTCCGATGGTCGGTTGGGATCCGGCTTCCCTATCCTGGGCTAGACTTCATCCTTTAGGATCAACGGCAACTGGGCTGCCCGGTGGGCCATAAGCCATCACCACCATCTGTGGGCCACCCGGGCTTGCCGGAATCGGACCATGTCGATGGTATACCCATGAAGTATATCCACAACAGTAGCCCCCGAGTTCTCCAAGATTCACCGTTCTTCCATCCAGCTCAGCTTGCGCATGTATCTTCATCCTTTGGCTGGACTGAATAATAGAGAATCTTGAAGGACTCCAAACTTCATATCTCCAACCAAGTATTGGTCGGAAACTTCATGATCCAATGGTCAGATTCTTCGAAGACACCATCCAACGTAATCTTCGATATGGATCCGACTAACCAAATGTAGGTTCTGATCTGACTAGCCAAAATATAGGTGTGGATCCGACTACCTAAAATATAGGTGCGGATCCGACTACCAAAAATTAGGTGCGGATCCGGCTACCAAAAAATTAGGTGCGGATCCGACTACCAAAAAATTAGGTGCGGATCCGACTACCAAAAAATTAGGTGCGGATCCGACTAGTTAGCCAGATTTTCGTCATCTTTGAAATTTTTCTTGACATAACAATATGTATGTAGCCCCCGAGCGTTGAGTCGGCTTGCTCCAAGGAGACTCGATGCTCAGAAACTTAGCCCCCAGCGTCAAGGTGGAAATTTTTCGGTTAGTTGCTCCAAAGAGAACTTCATCGATGTAGCCCCCGAGCGCCAAGGTGAATTTACTTGAAAATCCGGCTTGGAGCTCTTAGAGTAGCTTTATCTTTATATGTGACCAAGGAATAGTGTAAATCCCAAGCATCTAGGCGGAAATTTCCAGCACTAATACTCGAAAGGAAACACACTTTTCACTTAAGATCAAAATCGCAGCCCCCGAGGGTTGGTTCCGGCTAAGCATAGCGGAATCAAAACTCAAGTTGCTTTTCCGAGTTGTGCATGCTACGGATCCGCCTAACCTTATCTCATATGGATCCGGCTAGCTTCCCCGGGCTTCTCGCGATTGCTAGGTCCGCTTGAAAGCACCTTAGTTCGAGGACTCGTTGAAGGTCCAAGCATCATGTACCCGATATATAAACACAAAAACACATTTGTATTAAATTGTTTCTTTGACCATGTTCAACAAACAAATGTAAGGCGGAACAAAAACGGCCTTTGAACAAATGTTTTGAAGCTGAAACTATGCAGCAGTTGAACAACATAAAACTGTCAAGGCGGAAAAAACTCGACTATCTTGAACAGTTAATGTAATTTATATGTTTTAAGCAAGTGCTGGTTTATCCGTTCTTCTGGTTTATATGCTTGACTTTTCGCGAGACGGCAAACTTTAAACACGGAACATCTCGTCGAGGCGATAGCGCTTAACAGCGAAACAATCAAGAACCTCGGAAACGAGAGGCCGGTTTTAAGCACCGAAATGTCACTACTAAGGAATCCACATATAAACAACAGAAAACGTGTAGGCCGGAAAACTCAAGCTAACGCCCGAAGGCGGAAATTTTGTAGCGTCATCTGGAGCCTTAAGCGGCAAAAACAAGTACAAAGTTTTTCACGAGCGCGAGGCAAATCGTGGGAAAGATATGACCAACAACGAAAGCGGTAAAAGACTCAGGATATGAGTGAACCAATCTTAATCTCATGATCATAAAATATTAAAATATTAAATATAAATAGGAACTTAGCTGTTTGGAGCGGAGTCAACGTCAGTCGTGGCGGAGACAAATCCGGACATTGTGGCGACCACACGAATCCGACTATGGCAAAGTTCATAGTTTACATTGACATATAACAGATTGATGTAGTCGTGCAAGCCTTCTCCCAGCCAACGGCTTAAACCGGCGGGACAGCTTTTGGCGATAATCGCTCCAGGTCTTACTACTCCGACTGTAAGAACCAACGGAGGCTATAAATTTCCGCCTCACTGATTGATTCTGCAGCCAGCGTAATTAGTATGTTGTAATAAAATACAACAACTCATTGGGACTTGTGCCGTGCACGTAAGCCAGCAAAATCAATCTTCTTTTCCTGCTAATCGATCTTCCTTTAACGCGAACTCGACGGCCGCATCAGTAGGCATGACACGGATGACCTTGAACCAGCTAGGCGGAAAAATCAATGACCTATGGATTTATTTCGCCCACCGTTGTCTTCGACCATATCACGTGCGCGAGGTCACCTGTGATGGCGACGCAGATTTCGCCACCCCAAGGCGGAAGTTCCTCAATGTCGGGCTGTAGATTCCGAGCCATGCTAGCCGGAGCATGCTAGGCGGTGGTTATGTAGGTGCGGATCCAATCACCAAAATATAGGTGCGGATCCGGCTACCAACAATTAGGTGCGGATCCACTTACCAAAATTTTAGTATGGATCCGGCTACAAAAAACATAGATGCAGATCCGAGTACCAAAAACGTAGGCGCGGATCCGGCAACCAAAAACATAGGTGCGGACCCGTCTACCAAAAATGTAGGCGCAGATCTGGCAACCAAAAACATAGGTGCGGATCCGACTACCAAAAACGTAGGCGCGGATCCGACAACCAAAAACATAGGTGCGGATCCGTCTACCAAAAACGTAGGCGCGGATCCGGCAACCAAAAACATAGGTGCGGATCCGACTACCAAAAACGTAGGCGCGGATCCGGCAACCAAAAACGTAGGTGCGGATCCGACTACCAAAAACGTAGGCGCGGATCCGGCTACCGAAACCAGAATTTGAAATTTCCAGGTCTAAGGCGGATTCTTCCGTGGAAAGCTCCAGCGACTCGGATCGGATCTTTGCAGCTGCGTCCTGCTCGGCGGCGGTCGTAGCTACATTACTTACCGAGTGCGTTTCCGTCGAAATCAACGGTCTCGCGGATGAAGACGTGGAACCCGCCCGGTTCCGGCCTCCGGACGCCGCGAGGCCCCACGGTGGGCGCCAACCGCCGTTGCCTAATCGACGGTACCTCGGAGGAGGGATCCTCACGAGGGGAGAAGAAGTAGGGGCCATAGGGCGGAGTGCACACGGGACGGTGGTACGCGAGTTACCCAGCTTCGGAACACCTGTACGATGACAGGGCCTACTGCCGCTTGTCTGGAATTATCTGGGCGCTTTCGCGTTGTTACAATGAGTTGTGGTTGTTACGAACGTGCCTCTAAGGCTCCCCGGATCCGGCTTATAAAGGCGCACGGATCTAGGGTTTACATGGAGAGTCCTAGCCGGATTACAGGTCGCCTAACTACGGTACAAGGTCTTGCCGTGTACGTCAAGGATCTGCCTTCCTCCCTACGTCGTACTGGGATCCGGGTTCCACATGGGCCTCCATGGATCCGGGTTACTCCCGGGCCTCCATGGATCCGGGTTCCACATGGGCCTCCATGGATCCGGGTTACTCCCGGGCCTCCATGGATCCGGGTTCCACATGGGCCTCCATGGATCCGGGTTACTCCCGGGCCTCCATAGATCCGAGTTGCACATGGACCTTCACGGATCCGACTTCCTCCGATGGTCGGTTGGGATCCGGCTTCCCTATCCCGGGCTAGACTTCATCCTTTAGGATCAACGGCAACTGGGCTGCCCGGTGGGCCATAAGCCATCACCACCATCTGTGGGCCACCCGGGCTTGCCGGAATCGGACCATGTCGATGGTATACCCATGAAGTATATCCACAACAGGAACGGAGGCGGACATTGAGCTCCATAGGAGTCTCGACAATGCGCTCATCACCAAGAGCGGCACGGGTGAGAAGGTCCTGAATATACTTCTCCTGGGAGATATAGAAGCCATCGGAGGTAGAGGAAACCTCAAGCCCAAGAAAGTAGCGGAGAGGACCAAGATCAGTCATGAGAAACTGATCGCGAAGACGGGCCTTGACAAAGACAATGTACTCAGGGTCGTCGCCTGTGATGATCATGTCATCAACATAAAGAAGAAGCAGAGTCCGACCACGAGAGGATGTGTGGACAAAGAGCCCAGGGTCATGTGCGCTAGGGACAAAACCAGCAGCGGTGACCACATAGGAAAAACGCTGAAACCAGGAGCGAGGGGCTTGCTTAAGGCCATAGAGAGAGCGCCGAATACGACAGACCATGCCATCGGGAACATGTAGCCAGGAGGTGGCTGCATGTATACCTCCTCAGTCAACTCAGCGTTAAGAAAATCATTCTGCACATCAAGCTGACAGACAGACCAGTGACGAACAGAAGCAACGGCAAGAAGAGTACGAACAGTGGTCATGTGAGCCACTGGAGCAAAGGTCTCGTCATAGTCACGGCCATGTTCCTGCTGAAAACCGCGAGCGACAAGTCGAGCCTTGTAGCGCTCAAGAGAACCATCGGAGCGAGTCTTGATCTTGTAGACCCACTTGCAGGTGATGGGACGAACAGAGGAAGGAGGAGTGACAACATCCCAAGTACCAGTACGCTCAAGAGCAGCAATCTCCTCAGCCATCGCTAGCTGCCATTCGGGATGAGCAAGGGCATCCCAATAAGAGGTCGGCTCAAGGGCCGCAGAAAGACCGTAGTGAGTGGGAGAATACCGATCAGGAGGAGGACGAGGACGAGCACGAAGATGATGAGTCGGCTCGGACGGAGAGGGCATCGCACATGGAGCGATTGGGAGCTGAGGAGGGCAGGGCGGAGCCGGCCAGGAGCGGAGCCGGCCAACTCAGGCCGTGCCGGGGGCGGCCGGAGGCAGGAAACCGGCAGCCGGGCCGGGCCAGGACTGCACGTCGCCGGATCTGACGAGGCCGGCCAGCAGGGTACCGGATCGGGCCGGGCTCGGCCAGATCGGGGCGTGGCCGGGCAGGACGACACGGGACGGTGCCGGAGGAGGCCGGCCGAGGCTGTGCGGCACGGGGCAGCGCCGGGGAAGACCGGGACGGGGCCGGTGATGGCCGGAATTTGGCCGGCCTGCTGAGGCAACGGGAGCTCCAAAACAAACTCCAAACACAAAGAGGACTAAAAGATCTCGATCCCGACAAGAACGGGAGAGGAGAAAGAAGGTGGAGCAGCAGCAGCCGGAAAGATCATCGGCGGTGCGGATCGAGCACGGAGTTGCAGCGTGCAAAGAGCTAAACCAGAAGCTCTGATACCATGTTGTGAACGAGCAACTAGTATTCACAGAGGGTCATAGGCCGGTACATGTACATGTGTGACAATGTGTAGGTAAGTCCCTCGTACACTGGGGAATAACGGAAAAGGGACTATATATACAACTCTAACATGGATAACTTAAAACAGGTTATGGAGTTCAAGCCGGCGGAGTACGGTGCAACACCGGTGATATGCGGCATAGAGGAGGTGCCCGCAGGAATAAGGTTGGTGGAAGCCGCCATGTTTCCTGGATTTAGAGGTTCAAGGGAGGTTTACGGGACACTCTGAACTTTTTTATATAGACTAGTGAATTATTCAGCGGATGAGCCTCTAAACTGGCTGTTTTTTTTACAGGGTGGATGGTTTTAGGGAGTCTTCTAGAGTTTCTCTAACATATCCGCTACATCACTAGAGCCACGAAGGGGTGCGGGTGACCACCAGAATAGATGATATCGCGTCTAGGCTACTGGTGTAGAACATGCACATGTTGTCAACTTAATACGGAGTACTAAATTATTGTAACTTGCAAGACTCATTTGACCAAAAAAAGTGTAAAGAAGCATCGACAATTTACAACTACAAGTATTACAAATATAATTGCCTAATCATACAGAGGAAACTTCTATTAGGATTCTTTTGATTATACTCTTTAGAGATCTTTACCATAAATATAAAATATGGGTTGTAGGGGTTTCAAAAATTGATTCTAGAATAAAATTTTCTAAGCAAATACAATTTAAATTTAGCAGTGTGCAAGAGTATTTTTCAATGCTGCATTACAACATATACCAAAAAATGCACGACTAATATTTAGCATGCTAGATATTTAAGTAAATAAGTAACAAAGCATTATACTTGTTACAACTATACCATGTTAAACTTAAGTTCTATATGGAAGTATAAAAGTTCAGTATAAATCGTATAATACTAGACCCAATGTTCTTTGTGTACTTTTTCAATAGTCTAGATTGTCTTTTTTTTTGAAGCTTTCACCGGAGGGAGAGGATCCCCACATGAATATATTGCACTCAGTAAAAATAAAATTTATGAGTTACAAAGGGAGATGTGGTTACGCCACAGGTTGGCGTCCACAATCATGTTCGCTTTTTTGAAGCGGTGAGACCACAATGTGAAGTCGGAAATGATGTTTGTGATAGTCATTGCCGTTGTCTGGTCAATAGCTCTAAAGACTTTATCATTTCTTGCGTCCCAGATCTTCCAGAGGATGATCAGCGCCACTGAGTTCCATATTGAGGGAGGGAGGTTGGTTGGAAGTATGGTATTCCAGATGTCTTGGAAACAAAGTGCATTAGGTATGATACCTAGGCGCGTCCATACCGCTGCTGAGTGTGGGCGGGTGAAGAAGAGATGTGTACGGTCCTCCACTGGTGCTTGGCATCTCGGGCACTCTTCAGAAGAGATGATGTATTTGTGTAGCAGGTTGGCTCTAGTGTTGATCCTGTTTAGGTGCACAAGCCAACCAAACACTTTTATCTTCTTGGGAACCTAGGAGGTCCATATGGGAGCGGCGTGTGGATCTTCCATCTAGTTCTGGATGTGTATGTATGCTCCCTTAGTAAAGAAAGGTGATCCATCAAGCATCAGCCTTGTGTCATCAGCCTCCGACAGTTGCACAACCTGCAAGAGATTAGAAAGAGAGACAAGTTGCTCTGTCGCTGCATTGGTCAGTCTAAACCGCAAGCCGGCTGATAGATCATTTTGTAGAAAGTCACACACAAATGCATTGGGTTGGGTGTAGTGTGAGTATAGAGCAGGATATGATGTGGCAAGGGGTCATGCCAGGATAAAACAGATTTACCATTTTGAACTATGCAGGTGGTTACTTGGATGAGCATGCCGTAGGTGCTTTGCTATGATCTTGGTGAGGTAGGATGGGTTTGTGGTGGTGTTTGGGTTTGGTGATTGTGATAGGATCCATTGCTTCCAAGGTAGGCTTTGTGCATGCAAAATTTGAAGCAAAATTTCAGAAGAAGACAAATATTCTGTGAATTTAAGTTTTTGGCGCCAATATCCCCTTTTTTGGTTGGAACGCACAATTTATCCCACGCAAGTAGACATTGAGCCCATGTGCATGAATCTTCAGCAACCCAAAAGAAAGCCCTTCGTCGAGCATCGATTGCTTTTATTACGGAGATTGGAAGGAGGAAGGATGACATAAAATATGTAGGTAGTGCATCCAGGACGGCGGAGAGAAGCGTTAGCCTTCCCCCTTTGTTGAGTACCGAGGCACACCAACTTGCTAAGTATCGGTCACAAGTGTCTATTATAGGTTGGAACGCTGAAGCAGGTAGTTTGGTAGCAGACAGGGGTAGTCCTAGGTATGTTTGTGGGAAGAAAGAGATGGAGGTGCCCAGAGTATTGGCAAGAGAGGTCGCTAGGTCATTGTCAATATTGATGGGTACGAGTGTAGTTTTGTGAAAGTTAATGGTCATGCCCGTTGCGGAGGCGAAGGTGTCAACTATAGATTTGAGGTTTTCTGCGGCGTTTGGGGTAGCTTTGATGATGATTAGCGTGCCGTCGGCATATTGGAGTACATGGCATGTAATATCATCTGAGAGGGGTGTGCTAGGAGGCCGTTGCGGAATGCAGTGAGAATTAGTTGTTGTAGGAGGTCCGCTACATTGATGAAACTGTATGGGGAGAGTGGGTCGCCTTGTCTTAGATCTTGTTTGCAGTTGATCCAGGGCCCTGGTACCCCGTTTTGAAGTACGGATATTTTTCCAGTGGTTAGGAGGGTTTGGATCCAACCGCAGAATTTAGGTGGGAAACCTCTGTGTTTTAGGATTTTTAGTAGGGAGTTCCAGTTAATTGAGTCGAGGGCTTCTCGGAAATGTAGCTTGATGACAAGTGTAGGCGCGTTTCTTTTGTGGCAACAGTTGAGGATGTCAGCCGCGAAAACGAAGTTCTCGGCAATACACCTGCCTCGTATGAAGCCTGTTTGGTTGGGGTCCACAATGAGTGGGATGAGTTTTTGTAGCCTGTTTGTCTGGGTTTTTTGCGATTGCTTTGGGCAGTTTTGTAGGGATATGGGCCTGTAAGAATCTGGTGTTCTGGCATCGTCACTTTTGGGAATGAGAACCATGTAAGCGCGGTTAAGGCCATCTAGATCGACGTGACCTGCATGGAATTGGTCGAAGAGTCGGAGGAGTTTTTGTTAGGTTGTGTTCCGGAATTTTCGATAGAAGCCTGGGCCAAAACCGTCAGGTCCACAGCTGGCTGAGGCATTCATGCCAAAGAAGGCATCAGTGATTTCGTTTGGCGAGAAGGGGTCGTTTAGAGCATCTCCAGCCGCGTCCCCCAAACCGTCCCCCAAACCGCGCCGGATTGAGCGTTTGGGGGACGTGTTTTGTTCGTGCCGCGTTTGGGGACGTCGCTCCCCAGCCGCGTCCCCCAAACGCCGCCCCCAAACATTTAAAATAATTTTTTTAACACATAAACCATTTATATCAAATGTAGCATATGAAAAAAATGTTTTCGAGGATTGTTTTCAAATTAAATTACAACAAACAATAAAACAAGTAATCAAATATAATAAAAAGGGCTAGATGATACATCAAGGTGATCCTCCACAAATGCTCAACGAGATCAGCTTGAAGTTGCTCATGCACATTGCTGTCACGGATCTCTGCGTGCATGGCGAGAAAATCAGCAAAATCTGCAGGCAACTCATGATCAACCTCCGCGAGAGGGCCTTGACACTCATAGGGACCAACATGTGACCTAACATGATTCTTGCGGTCATCCTCGATGATCATGTTGTGCATGATCACACAAGCCTGCATCACCTCCCACATTTGGTCGTGAGACCAGCTTAGAGCAGGGTACCGGACAATGGCAAATTGTGCTTGAAGCACACCAAATGCCCGCTCGACATCCTTCCCGCAAGCCTCCTGTCGTGTAGCAAAGTGAGAATTCTTCAGACCTGATGGATTCGAGATTGTTTTGACAAAAGTGGCCCATTTTGGATATATACCATCGGCTAGATAATAGCCTTTGGTATATTGGTGGCCATTGATCTCATAGTTGCATGGTGGAGCATGCCCTTCCACTAGTCTGCTGAACACCGGAGACCGCTGCAACACGTTGATGTCATTGTGTGATCCCGCCATGCCAAAGAAAGAATGCCAAATCCACAGGTCATAATCTGCCACAGCTTCAAGCACCACACTGCAATATCCATGACGCCCTTTGTATATACCTTGCCAAGCAAACGGGCAGTTCTTCCATGCCCGAGTGCATGCAATCGATGCTTCCAAGCATTCCAGAAATCCTCCGGCAGCATTTTGTGCCATGATCCTTGCGATCTCTTCCTCGCTTGGCCCTCTCAAGTAGTATTTGCCAAACTTTCCCACCACAGCTCGGCAAAACTTGTACATGCACTCAATGGCAGTAGACTCACTCATGCGAAGGTAGTCGTCCAGTGTATCGGCAGGTGCTCCGTATGCAAGCATCCTCATGGCGGCGGTGCACTTCTGAATGGATGAGAACCCGAGAACGCCTACAGCGTCGACCTTGAGCTTGAAGTAGGGGTCGAACTCTCGAACGCCGTGGAGGATATTCATGAACAGGCCCTTGCTCATCCTGTACCGGCGCCGAAAATTGTCGGCATCTGTTGCCCCGTCGGCGAAGTAGTCGTTGTGCAGCATGGCATGCCCCTCCATCCTCTGCCGGGGCTTCGACTTCCTTCTTCCCGGCCTTGATCCTCCGCGGCGCGGCCTCTTCCTCTTCTCCGCCTCAGCGTCAAGCATGTCCTGGAGGGACGCGATGATCAGCAAATGCTCCCGCAGGTCGTCGTCGAACGCTTGCTCGTCCTCCAGCAGCAGGGCAACCATCTCATCGTTGCTGTCCATGGCTGAAGCAAAATCAATGGTTAAAATTGCGCCGAGGCAGACGACGCAAAAAACAGCGACCAATCGCGCCTACCTGGCAAGTCGTCGAGCACCTTCTGTGCGCGGAGGTGGGGCGGATTTGACGGCGCGTTCCGGGAGGCGCCGGCGACGCGGCGGCGGCGGCACGACCGGCGGGAGCCCCAGCCGCGACAACGGTGCTGACTCGCAGCACAGATCAGACGCCCAAACGGCCGGGAAATCCAGCGGCGACGGTGGGGTGGGAGGCGCGGGAAGGAAGGAGCGACGAGAAAAGAGGCGCGAACCAACGGTTTATGCAAATAGTCGCCGACAGGTGGGAGCCCGCCTCGCTTTTCGTTGTGTCCGGCGTCCCCGAAGCGTCCCCTGTGGGACGGGGACGGGCTCGGGGCGCCGGATACCGTATCGGGCCGCGCCGGACAAAAATGGGCTTTGGGGGACGCGGCTGGAACGCTTTTTTTATCCGGCGCGCCCTAAATC
The DNA here is from genome assembly GCF_022539505.1 of Lolium rigidum. NCBI lineage: Eukaryota > Viridiplantae > Streptophyta > Magnoliopsida > Poales > Poaceae > Lolium > Lolium rigidum. Next base: position 9,831,686 of record NC_061510.1, on the reverse strand, counting down.
CCTTTGGGGGACGCTTTAGGGGACGCGACTGGAGATGCTCTTAGGTGGCGGAGGTGGCGGTGGATGGGTTGGTATATATCGTCCAAGGAGAAGTTCCAGGATGTAGTGTCAGATCGTCCGAGGAGGGTAGAGAAGAAAGAAGTTAGGATCTCTGTTTTCTGGTCGTGTTTGGAGTATTCCAGTCCGTTTTGTTCTAAGGTGGATATCTTTTCTGAGACGGTTTGATGTACATACGTGAAAAAATTTGGTATTTTCGTCCCCATCTATTACATACTCTCTCTCTATTCTTAAATAAGTGGACATCTAGCTCTAAACTTTGTCCACAAAAGAGTGTACACCTATCTTTCCAATGCATTTTCATTCCTTCTCTCTCATCGCACTGAAATCAAACCCAATAATATTAAGCATATTTTTCTTGTTTTCTACATGCACTTAGCTTATTGGAGGTTAAAGAATTAAGAAGGAGAGATGCATGTTCTCAATATATTTTTTTACTCCACTTCATAATTTATTTTGGAAGACCCGCATGTACACTTATTTGTGGACGGAGGAAATACTTAATTTTTGCTCTCGTCTTCCAGTGGCCAACACGTGAACGAATTGCACGGCGTAGTGTTTTAATGATGACGTGTCTTGGGGTGAATTCGATTCGGGACAGGCGCCTGTGTTCCTCGATTAGGTCTAGGAGTGAGATCACTAGCTTACAGTTGTTCTCCACAAGGTGAGTAGGTAAAATCATTCGCCGCAATTTGCGAAGCGCGAATCTCATTCATTTTAAATTTGCGACGATATCCCGGCCTGCGTCGGAATTTGTAGCTGTGGCGGCCCATGAGACCGCTATCGTTTGGCGGCAGGACGTGGCCCAGCAATTTTCAAATCTAAAAAAGGCGGGACGAGGGACGGTGGTTGAGATGGAGGCGATGATGGGTACGTGATCGGAGACGAATCGTGTCATGGACGAAATGGAGTTTGGAAAAGTTTGGGCACAATCTAGGTTTATGAAGGCTCTATCTATTTTTTTGTAACGTTGGTGATTGTCGGTTGTTGGACCATGTGAAAGCTCTATCCATAAGCGGGAGTTCGATGAGTGAGAGCTGGTTTATGGTCTCGTTGAATAGATCGGCCTCGTGTTGTCAGAAGCTATTTTTGTTCTTATCTGAGGGTGAACGCATTAGGTTGAAATCACCAAGGATTATCCACGGTGTATGAGGAGGAGGTTGGATAGATTGTAGTTCTTGTAGGAAGGACAGCTTGAGTGCATGATCTATGGGGGCGTAGACGTTTGTGACCCAAATTTCATTATGGGAGACAAAGGATTTTAGGCAGATGGTTAGTGTATAAGCGTGTTGAAACGAGGAGTTGAGGGAGGAGAGACGCGAGGAGAAGGTTGAGATTATGGCGGTGCCTGGCTGGGAAGGCGTCCGAGGTAGGGGCACGCCCTAGAAATAGTTGGCCACGGCAGTTCCGAGATGCGGACGGTAGGGGTGCTTCTCGATGGCGCGACATGGCGAAGCGGCATAGATCTAGGGAAGGAAGGTGGCGGCGGCGGAGACGGCGCGAGGGTTCCGAGTGCGGTCGAGCTGGAAATTCAGCCGCATATATGTATTTTAGGGTATCTGCTAGAGATTTCATATTCTTTGTCTCTTTCCACGCATTTGTCACAAATCTCACAATCCTTGCCTTGAACCTGCGGACTTGGGAATTCTCGAATTCATGCATCAGCTGTCTCGTACTGCCCTTACAAAGCTGGCATGTGAACTAAATGCTTAGAGAAAAGAGACTCTCCAATGCCCCATTGCTCCCAAAGCACTTTAGTTTTACCCAATCGAGAGTTGTGAGACTTTTTTCATAACCAAACAAACAAAAACAAATACATTTTCACTAACATTATATTATTCCTCTGGCTCTAAATCATAGTAGCCATGTTTCTGGTACGACAGGAACGGGGGACGGGAACGAGGGACGAGGGACGGAGGCTGGCAAAAATAGGGAATAGTGGGGGTATACATCTCTCGTACGGTTATTTGATAGAGGGGACGTGATCCAAGCGAGAGTAGTCTAAATACTTATCCCAGAACAGTGGGTTATACCCTAAGCCACCCCACTCTCTTTCTTCATTTATTGTTATGCCATGTCACCAAAACGTATTGAAGTATTTGATGTTACTACCTATGTTACTCCCACTATGAGTAATCTAAATAACTATTGCTGATTTAAATAAAATATAGGCAAACCCAGTTAGAATAATTGATCTAGCCACAAGTACTTAGGGCTAAACACTCCTTTGAGCGCGCTAAACATGTTGAGGAAAGCATGAAACCTTTCACTAGTACAGAATAGCCTATCAGTGCCATTTGGATATGGATTACCAGTTGTGGGCTTTCACCCACGACTGATACCTCGTCAGTGTTAAGGTCTTATTAGTCGTGTGCCTGCCCGGCACGTGACTAGTAGGCCAGGTTCTAGTCGCGTGCGTGCCCGTCACGTTGCCAATAAATTATTAGTTGTGTGTGCTGGTCCGGTCTGCTGCCAGTGTGTTTTTTTTTTGGCTATTTTCAAAAACGGGACCAGTAGCCAGCTGTCCACATGATTTTACACAAAACACCCTAAAAACAAAAATCAAAATCAGGTCCATGGCGCCTCTTTATGGCGTTGATGAGAGGAGAGGACAAGAGCAGGGTGTCGGTGATGGCAGAGCAGGGCGTCAAAGCAGGTAGTCGGTGGTGGCGGAGCATGGCGTCGGAGCAGGTAGTCGGCGGTGGCGGAGCAGGGCGTCAGAGGTGGTCGCCGTCATGAAAGGAGGTTTACTTATCGCCAAGGGTGGTGATCACCTTTCCGGAGAAGGTGGAGAAGTGGAAAAAGAGGATGGAAAGAAGATGGTGAAGGGAAAGAGAAGAAGGAGAGAAGGTGAAGAAGTGAAAGAGGTGGAGGGGAGAAGGTGAAGAAGTGGAAGAGTAGGAGGGAGAAGGTGAAGAAGGGTAGAAGAGGAGGAGAGGAAAGTGGTAAAGTGATTTTTTTTGAAAATTTTCAGATCTAAAATATTTTTGCATCAAAATCTAAAACTTGAAATAAAACTCTAATTTTATTTTTTATTTTGCAAATTCAAAAAAAACGGTAAACGTCCACGTAGATACATTTTCGTATAAAATACTTCTTCACAGAGATAGTATGCAAAATCTAAAGTCATTTTACCGAAATATTACACCAGTTTTTCAAAATAGGTCGAAATTCATGTTTGTTAATTGTCGTAACAATTAGAACACATAACACATGGCCTTATGAAAGAATTTTTATTTTAAAATTTCTATCAATTTTTTTATGTTTTTAAAAACTGAAAAGGCGATATCAGCGCAAATTTCTTCTATTAGTAGCAGTGAGCTATATTGAGGTACTCTACTTACTTGTCGGTGTGCGTTTGTAAGGCGCGCTGCTAGTATGAGCATAAGAGCATCTCCAACCGTCTCCCCGACGAGCCCTCGGGACGCATTTTTTCCATCTGGATGGACGAAAACGGCCCAGCCGCGTCCCGGCTCCTCGATTTCGTCCGGATTAGGCCTTTCATCTGTTCGGAGAGCCCAGGCCATCCCCGGCCCCCCGGGGAGCGCTCGGGGACTCCCAACGAGAGAAAAGCGCGGGAACCGTCAAGTGGCCCCGACCTGTCGGCGACAAAGGCCTGGTTTCTACGGCAATACGCTCGTCTTCCCGATATACGGCACGCGTGCGTCTCCGGCGAAATTTGTAATTCTACGGCTATACCCTCGTCGAACGAAAGCTTTGAACAAACTAACACTAGTAGGAAAAGCCTTATAGATGAGATCTTATTTCTGTGACGCACCAGCTACATATGCGCCACAGAAATTGTTTTTGTGGCGCACCGGACATGTTGCGCCACAAAAATAGATTATTTTTGTGGTGCACCACAAGCTCATGCGCCACAGAAATAAAGTGGGGCCCACACACAATCATTGATTTCACTATTTCTGTGACGCACAGTACCACGTGCGCCACAGAATTAAGGCATTCTGTGGCGCACGTTGTCCTATGCGCCATAGAATTAAGACATTTTGTGGCGCACCTTACATGGTGCGCCACAAAAATAGGTTATTTTTGTGGCGCACATGTGTGTCCATGCGCCACAGAAGTTTTTTTTGCCTCCCCACGCAACTCCACCCCCTCCCCCCCCCATCGCCTTTTTACCTCTGTAAAAAATAAAAGAAATAGATAAAAATTTCAAAAAATAAAATCCTTCAAGGTGTCCATGTATTATGTCATCTTTTACCACTGAAAATTAACAAACATGAATTTCTAATTTTTTTGCAAAATTGTGTGGGAAAATCATCAAACTGGATTTCTGGTTGCATACGAACTCGAAAAAAAAATGCACAGTATATCAAAATTACCGGGAGAAAATTCTACATCCGAATTCACCGGGGCTTGCCCGCTTGGACAATTTTTAGAATCCCCACATTCGAAAAGAGTAAAAAGTTACGGCAAAATAAAAAATTTGCTGCAAAATGGAAAATTCGAAAAAAAAATTCTGTGGCGCACCAAGTGCCCATGCGCCACAGAATTAACATCCAAAATTTGAATTTTCTGCCGCCTTCCTCCACTTCTCCTCACTTCTCCTTCCTTCTCCTCCACTTCTCCTCACTTCTCCTCACTTCTCCTCCACTTCTCCTCTACTTCTCCTCACTTCTCCTCCACTTCTCCTCCTTGGATGCAAAATTCTCCTCCACTTCTCCTCCTCCTCCTCCTCCACCACCACCACCTCCTCCGGCCGGCCTCCTCCTCCTCCACCACCACCACCTCCTCCGGGGCCGGCCTCCTACTCCGGCGACCTCCTCCGGGGCCGGCCTCCTACTCCGGCGATCACCTCCTCCGGCCGGCCTCCTCCTTCTCCTCCTACTCCGGCGACCTACTCCGGTGACCACCACCTTCTCCTCCTCCTCCGGCGACCACCTCCTCCTCCTCCTCCGGCGACCACCTCCTCTTCCTCCACCACCACCTCCTCTTCCTCCACCACCTCCTCCACCTCCACCACTACCTCCACCACCACCACCTCCACCACCACCTCCACCACCACCAACACTACCACCACCACAACCTCCTCCTCCTACTACTACTACTCCACCACCACCACCTCCTCCTCCGGTCGGCCTCCTCCTTCACCCACCCACCCAACCACCCACCTCCGGCTACCTTCCAGCGAAATTTCAAAAAAAAATCAAAAAAAATCGGCGGCCCCAGATCTAGATTCGGTGTCCTTCTCGTCGTTGGAGGAAGTTGAGTCCTCCTCATCGCTCGCAGGGGCCGCCGCGTCCTCAGTCTCTTCCTCCTCCTCAGCCTCCTCCTCCTCCTTAGCCTCTTCCTCGGCCTGCGCCTCGGCCTCTTTGTCCTCCTCATCGTCGTCATCCCATTCCTCCTCGCTGGACGGCGGCGGCGAATCATGCTGCTGGACAATGCAGCTCAGTCCCACCAATGGCGCCATCCAGGCGGTTTCCCCTCGCCGTCGGTGTCCGATGGCCAAGAGAGATCGCTCATGGTTACAAAGGATGGTGAGGAGAGAAGAGATGAATGGCGTCAGCCGTCGGATACCGTATATGTAGGCCTACCGACAAAGAGAGCGGCGGTTGCTCTTCCGCGAAGTTCGTGCGGGGGCGGTTCCCAGCGAGGCGTTTGGGCTCCCCAGACCACTTCGCGGACCATTACGACGATTCAATGCGTCGAGGCCACTCTCCGACGGTTCCCCTTCCTGGCGACTGCACCGTCGCTATGCACGCGGTGAGTGAGCGTCAGCAGGCGACCATGGGCTCGCCGCTGGGAAAATGAGCCTCCCCAGGCCAAAAAAAATACACCCATCCGGCGCTAAATAGCGCTGGATTTCGGCCTGGGAAGCCCCAACGGCTGGAGATGCTCTAACAATCGCGTGCCTCCATTCGCACGCGCCCCGGGAAGTTTCTGGATCCGAATGCACTCAGGGTCCACCTAGTAGTCGTGTGCCGTACTCTCCTCCCCGCTACCAGTACGAGCACACAAGTGACGTGGGCATTTTCAGCCCGCAGCCTAATGCGTTTAGACTAGTGCGCTTGTTAGTGAGCGTCCTACTATAACATTTTCTCTACTGCTGTTTGCTCCTTTGTAATAATGCCTAATCTCCTCGGGGCATAATCCGCCTCTGGCAAACAAAATTCATGCCTACCCTCGCAAATCCGCTCAATCCCGCCAAATGCCACTGCTGGTGTGGTTTGGTCGCCCGGGGAGCGTTGGTATTGTGCACACCACGCTTGCTGCCCGTCCCATGATGCCGCCCCACTGTTGGATAAAGTCCATGTACTATTGTCTCTGTGGAGAGGCTGCTGCACATGGTCCTGTGGAGGACTGGCTGCAGCATACATGGTCCTTGTGAAGGACTGCTGTTAGGATAGGAAAGTATCTTTGACTGCCTTTAGGGGCATCAAGGACTGGCAGTTAGCAGCACCCTTGACTGCTTTTAGGGGCATCAAGGACTGGCAGTTAGACTAGCATCTTAGCATAGACGACTCCCCTTTCCCCAGCAGGCGAGCTTCAGAGCCAAGGAGAAGCTCGAGCTCGTGCACGGGGACTTGTGTGGCCCGGTGACACGGGCAACACCAGGAGGACGACGCTACTTCCTGCTGCTCGTCGATGACCTCTCCCGCTACATGTGGGTGGTGCTCCTCGGCAGCAAGGGAGAGGCAGCGGACGCCAGCAGGCGCTCGCAGGTTGCTGCGGAGGCGGAGTGCGGCCGCAAGCTGCGCGTGCTGGGTACCGACAACGGCGGCGAATTCACATCGACTGAATACGCGTCGTACTGCGCTGAGGAAGGCATCCAGCGCCACTACTCCACGCCTTACAGCCCGCAGCAGAACGGCGCCGTCGGGCGGCGCAACCAAACGGTTGTGGGGATGGCTCGGGCCCTCCTCAAGCAGAGAGAGATGCCGGCTGTCTTCTGGGGAGAGGCGGTGCTGACGACCGTCTACATCCTCAACCGCTCGCCTACTAAGGCGCTTGACGGCAGGACGCCGTACGAGGCCTGGCATGGGCGAAAGCTGGCAGTCTCCCACCTGCGGGTCTTTGGCTGCCTCGCATTCACCAAGGAGCTCGGCCACATCGGCAAGCTCGACGACAGGAGCACTCCGGGAGTGTTCATTGGCTACTCGGAGGGCTCGAAGGCCTACCGCATCCTCGACCCCAAGACACAGCGTGTGCGCACGTCGCGAGACGTCGTGTTCAACGAAGGGCGAGGGTGGGCATGGGGCAAGGCGATGGAGGACAGCTCGACTCCAACGTATGATGACTTCATTGTCGAGTACGTCCACTTCGAGGCAGCCGGGGGAGTAGGCAGCTCTTCTCCAACAAGCTCGCCTACCTCGGTCCCCAAGTCTCCATCGACCCCGGTGGTTGCTACACCACCACAACCGGCGTCACCACGTACTCCGGCACCGGCAGTCACTCCTCCGGGCACGTCTACACCAGCTCATGTTGAGCACAACCCGGTGGAGTTCGCTTCCCCGCTCTCTCACGACGGGGAGCACATCGACGCGTATCATGGCGGCGAGCCGCTGCGGTACCGTACGATGGAGACCCTTCTCGGCGACCAGCCGATGCCGGGACAGGTGCAACGCGACCTGGAGGCGCAGCTGCAGCTTGCGCGTGACGACGGCGAGCCTCAGTCCTTTGCAGAGGCTAAGAGAGACGCAGCATGGCGCGCTGCCATGCAGTTGGAGATGGATGCGGTCGAGAAGAACCGCACCTGGCAACTTGCTGACCTCCCTCGTGGTCACCGCGCGATCACCCTCAAATGGGTGTTCAAGCTGAAGAGGGATGAAGCCGGCGCCATCGTCAAGCACAAGGCTCGCTTGGTGGCACGAGGCTTCTTGCAGCAGGAGGGGGTCGACTTCGACGATGCCTTCGCTCCCGTGGCACGGATGGAGTCCGTGCGACTCCTCCTTGCGCTCGCTGCCCAGGAGGGCTGTCGCGTCCATCACATGGATGTCAAGTCTGCCTTCCTCAATGGCGACTGGAAGGAGGAGGTCTACGTGCAGCAGCCGCCGGGATTTGCGATTCCCGGCCAGGAGGGCAAGGTACTCCGCCTGCGCAAGGCTCTCTATGGCCTGCGGTAGGCACCACGGGCGTGGAATGCCAAGCTGGATTCCACGCTGAAGGCAATGGGCTTCGAGCAAAGCCCGCACGAGGCGGTCGTCTACCGACGAGGGAGTGGAGGAAACACCCTGTTGGTGGGCGTCTATGTCGACAACTTGGTGATCACCGGCATCAAGGATGCAGAGGTGGCAGCGTTCAAGGAAGAGATGAAGGCCACCTTCCAGATGAGTGATCTGGGGCTCCTCTCCTTCTATCTGGGGATCGAGGTGCACCAGGACCACTCCGGGATCACGCTTCGGCAGACCGCCTACGCCAAGCGCATCGTTGAGCTAGCTGGGCTCACTGGATGCAACCCAACCCTCACTTCGATGGAGGAGAGGCTGAAATTGAGTCGCGACAGCACGACGGAGGAAGTGGACGCCACACAATACCGGCGTCTTGTGGGGAGCCTTCGCTACCTCGCACACACACGGCCGGACTTGGCCTTCTCCGTCGGCTACGTTAGTCGTTTCATGGAGCGACCGACGACGGAGCACCTGCAGGCTGTGAAGAGGATCATCCGCTACATTGCGGGGACTCTCGACCATGGCCTCCACTACCCTAGGTGTCCTGGGGTGGCGCACTTCGTCGGGTACAGCGATAGCGACCACGCCGGCGGCATCAACACCAGCAAGAGCACGAGCGGTATCCTTGTCTTCCTCGGCAAGTGCCTCGTGAGCTGGTAGTCGATCAAGCAGCAGGTGGTGGCAATGTCCAGCTGTGAGGCTGAGTACATAGCGGCCTCCACCGCTTGCACTCAGGCGCTCTGGCTCACTCGACTGCTTGGTGATCTCCTTGGTCGAGACACTAGACCAGTGCAGCTCTTGGTGGACAGCAAGTCTACTCTGGCCCTGGCAAAGAACCTCGTTTTTCATGAACGGAGAAAGCACATTCGGTTGAGGTACCACTTCATCCGAGACTGCTTGGAGGAAGGAAGCAGTCAAGGGTGCTGCTAACTACCAGTCCTTGATGCCCCTAAAGGCAGTCAAAGATACTTTCCTATCCTAACAGCAGTCCTTCACAAGGACCATGTATGCTGCAGCCAGTCCTCCACAGGACCATGTGCAGCAGCCTCTCCACAGGGACAAAGTATAGGGACTTTATCCAACATTCTCCCCCTAAGTCTTGTACATCGTCTTGTGGGAGCGCTGAACCATCCCGAGCCGTACAAGTCCCTGTGCACGAGCTCGAGCCTCTCCTTGGCTCGGAAGCTCGCCCGGACGTCGCAGAACTGCTCCACATGGTCGAGGCACAACAGGCCTCGCACCATCTTCGTGTCACTGAGACTCTTCAGGGCCTCGAAGTGAGGATGGTCAAAGCGCTCGTGCCACTGTCCCGCCTCGTCCTCCCGACGAGCAGCAAGACAGAGGGGTTGTGCCACCTGCACATCAAGAACATAGAGGTGATTTGTGCCTCTGGTTACCTTGGCAAGCAGGCGATGGTGGCAGTCCCAGATGTGTAGGGTCCCATGCTCAATCAGCACGCTCGAGCCGTTCTCATCCAGCTGTCCCAGGCTGATGATGGAGTTCCAGAATGTAGTAGACACCAGTGAGCAGCCAATGCTCTCCAGTCTTGGCGGTGAAGGTGACAGAGCCGACACCCTAAATCTCCACGGCGGAGGCATCCCCAAACTTGACGGAGCCTCGCACGTCGGAGTCGAGCTCGGCGAAGAACTCCCGTCGGCCGGTCATGTGGTGGGTGGCGCCGGTGTCGAGGCACCACCCGCCAGTCTTGTCGTTGCCAGAGCAATCGCCAAGAAGGGCGTGTGCTTTCGGCTCGTCAAGGTGGAGGAGAGTGGTATGGTGGAGAGCCGCTGCGGTAGGTGCCGCTGGAGACAGCTCGATGCTGGCATGCGCTGTGAACAGAGCTGGCTCCTCCTCCCCCGTCTGTGCGACGTGGGCCTGGCCACGTCGTTGCTGTCGGCACTCGTTGGCCCAGTGACCAAGCTTGCCGCAGTTGTGGCAGGCGTCGTCCTATGTCGGCTTGGGCTTGTCGGCGGCGCCTCTGCCGGCATCACCTTGCGCCTTGTGTGGCTTGCCGCGCTTGCGGCCGCCTATCGAGGAAGAAGGCTCCCCCCTTCTTCCTGTCACCGTGGCCAGCGTCCCACTGCTCCCGAGTGAGGAGCAGCTTCCCGCCGGTGGTGATTGGCCCCGACAAAGACTGTGGCTCGTCGGTGTCGACGACCTTGAGGCGACCTATCGCCTCCTCGATCGTCATGGTGGAGAGGTCCAGCAGGGACTCGATCGAGCGAGCCATCTGCTTGTACTTCTCGGGAACGCAGCGAAAGAGCTTCTCGACAGCTCTCTCCTCGTCGTAGGCGTCATCGCTGAACTGCACCATCTTCTGCAGCAGAGTGTTAAGACGGAGAGCAAAGTCATCAACGTCCTCACCTGGCTTGAAGGTCAGGTTCTCCCACTCCTTGTGAAGTGCCTGCAGTGTGGACTTGCGAGCAAGGTCGCTATCGATGCGTTCCGCGGCGATGGCGTCCCAAGCCTCCTTGGCAGTCTGCTTGTGGGAGAGCGAGAACTGCATCTTGGCCGGGACTGCGGCGATGAGGGCCTCCAGCGCCCGTCGATCCTCATGATGGTCGACGTCGCAGTCGTGGACTGCCTCCCACATGTGCCGCACCTGGAGCCTGATCTTCATGATCGCGGCCCACTCGACGTAGTTGGTTTTGGTGAGGGTAGGCCACCCAACACCGGGACCAACATCCCTGACCACCGTCCGGACCCCGTAGAGGCCGCGGTCTTGGTCATCCCAGCCGCCACCGCCGTGCGCGCTTCCTCTGGGAGCGCCATCCCGAGGTACGCGGGCGTGCTCGGCTGCCCACTGCGCTGCCCGCTGTGCCGCCTGTGGCGCCGCTGCGTCGACGCTGCCATCAGCAGAGACGGAGCCGTTGGCGCTGCCGCGCAGCACCTCGACCTCCGCCGCCGCTGCACGTGCTGCCTCCGCTGCTTCTGCTGCTTCTACCTCCGCTCGCGGCTGCTGCCGGCTCCGCCGCTGCCGGCCTCGACGCCCTGCTGCCGTCGCCGCGGCGGCCGTCGCGGCCACTCGTTCATGCTCCTCTGCCGCGGCGCGATCGGCCTCCTGCCGACGCCGCGTGCTGGAGGTAGCCGTGTGCTGAGAGTGGCCGTCGGACATGGCTCGCTGTCCGGGGGCTGAGCGCCGCTTCCGACGAGCTGCCGCTCGACAACCCGGACGGAGGGAAGTAACCGGGGACGAGTTGAGGATGCTATCGGTTGGGGCTGCTGCCTTCCCTGTGAAGGGGAGGAGCAGGAGATGCTCGAGCCGCAAGACAACCTTGCTCTGATACCACTTGTTAGTATCTCTAGCCTCACTTTCATGAAGAAGAGGATGACACTAGGAGAGTTGGGGCAATTTTCGTTGGTTTATTTGTCACACATCTCACACAATGCCATGACCAACCTGAGGGTTGGGATACAGATATGTGAGACAAATAAACCAACGAAAATTATCTGTATCCCAACCCTCAGGTTGGTCATAGCATTGTGTGAGATGTGTGACAAATAAACCAACGGAAATTGCCCCAACTCTCCTAGTGTCATCCTCTTCTTCATGAAAGTGAGGCTAGAGATACTAACAGCCACACTCCCTGACTGCCGCCGCGTGTCTCGCAATCATTATGTCGCATTGTTGCTATCGCGCCAAAGAAGCTATCTATCGAATCCCGATTCCTAGTGGTTCCCAAGAATTAGTTCGCGCCCTCTGATGGAAATTGAAACCACCACGGTCTCAAATTGTCGCCACAAGACAGACCAAACTAACAACACCATGATCGCCCTTGCCGTCGCAACTCTCGGTGCCTAACAGAATCGCCGCCGTGAGGCATCCCAGTATCCCACCTGACCGAACTGACAGAAGACAGGATAGTTTTGTATATATCTCATAAACCAAAGATTACAAGTGTTTATTTAGGGGGTGCTATCACCAGAATTCGACCAAGTCAGAGGTGGGCTGCGATCAGGATGACCGGAAGATATCTATACATGAAGGAATACGTGGATCGGCCTTTTATACCAAGCTGGGCTTAATTGCCCGTGTATCTGTAACATATTAGACCTATTTTAGTTTAGAGATAGAATCTTAGTCGTGCACGGTTTAGTGCATGCCCACATTAGAAAGTCCCCTGGACTATAAATATGTACCTAGGGTTTATGGAATAAACAACAACTCACGTTCAACCCCAAAAACAAACCAATCTCGGCGCATCGCCAACTCCTTCATCTCGAGGGTTTATATCAGGTAAGCGACATGCTGCCTAGATCGCATCTTGCGATCTAGGCAGCACAAGCCCCACGTTGTTCATGCGTTGCTCGTACTCGAAGCGTTTTTGATGGCGAGCAACGTAGTTATCATTAGATGTGTTAGGGTTAGCATTGTTCTTCGTTTAAGCATGCTTACGTAGTGCAACCCTAGCATATCTAGCCGTCCTCACGCCTATCTCGGGTGTGGGGCGGCACCCCGCTTGATCATTATTTAGTAGATCCGATCCGTTACGATTGCTCCTTGTTCTACAAGGATTAGTTTAATATCTGCAATAGTTTGGCCTTACAATGGGGGGAGGATCCAGTGGCACGTAGGGTGGCGTTCGCAAGTCCTAAACGGGATGTTCCTAGGATCAACTTCATGTTGGTTTTTTGGCCTTGTTTAGGATCGGCTTACGAGCACCGTGCGTGGCCGCAAGGCCCAACCCGGAGTAGGATGATCCGGTTATGCGGTGAAAACCCTAAATCGTCGTAGATCTCATTAGCTTCATCTTGATCAAGCAGGACCACCAAGTATTCGTGCACCCCGTACGGATCATGGGTGGATCGGCTCTTTGAGCCGATTCACAGGATAACCTGAGAGCCGATCGAGGCTCGTATTTAACGTTTACATGTATGCCCTGCAGGAAATTAAGCGAGGCAACCTCATCACCTTCCTGACCAGGTATAGGTCAGGTGGCACGCCCTTGCACTTCGCAACGCCGCGTGTGACCAGAAGAGCATTGCGGGCCGTCGCTCGGAGGGGTCTCGGCCAGCCGCAGCTCTAGGCTCCCCCGGCTCTACGGTGTTGACAAGGCCGCTGCCCGCCGGTGGGTTTTGGCAGTCAACACATTCGCGCACGCCGGTGGGACAATCGTCTACATCAACCACATCGCCATCTACATCCGAGATGGCGGACGGCACGCCGGTCACCTACGAGGATCCGCTCGACGACCTCAAGAAGCAATACAACGAGATCAAGGCTACCCTCGAAGCCGACCTCATCGGCTCTTTTCGGAGAACCCGTTCCGGTGGCATCGGATGGAAGGGGTTCTCACCGGAAGGTGCACTCGATGGGATAGACCTCTCTTCCCCGTCGGAGGAACGCACCGAGGGTCCGCGGCGAGGAGATCAACTACCTGGTGGCTCACTCGCTACACCGCCACTCGAGAACTTGGTCAACGTGCTTGGAGCGTGTCGCTCGCGCGTGATCCGAGAGATCATGAGCCACCAGTACTCGCCGTCGGGACCAGCTCTCGGGACTCATCAAGGAGAGTTGCCTTTCCGATCCCGTCCACCGCTGCCGTTTGCGTTGGCAGCACCAGGCTGAAGTGCCGACTACACCGGCATTCCTCGTCTACGAATTGGTGGCGACCCCGGTGACTACCGAGTTCTTAATGGAGGCGCCTAAGGAGATCCCTCATGGATACGCGTGCATGTATGTGCCGGATTGTGGTGACCGGGCACTCACAAACCAGGCCACAACATCGGGGACTCCGGCGAAGACGGGAGGAACGTCGGCGACGGAGCGGACGTGGCTAACTAAATACGTCACACCGACGAAACTCCCGAGCCCAGCTCCCGCAGCTGGCTCGGAGCCGGAAAAGCAAACGTGGCAGGCCAAGTACGCCACCCCGGCGAATCTTCGAGTGCAACTCCTACGGCCAGCACGGCGGATCAGATCAGTACCATGCGAGAGACCAGTTCGGCATGATGCCGAAAAGGAGGGCGATCGGCTATTCCAAGCCGTACCACGACGATTACGAGATGATCCCGCTGCCACCAAAATATCGGCTCCCCGACTTCTCCAAATTCGGTGGATCGGATGGCTCCAGCTCCATCGAGCACGTCGGCCGATATTTGGCTCAACTAGGACCGGCTTCGGTGTCGGATCAGCTACGCGTGAGGCTCTTTTCACGGTCCCTCACGGGATCGGCTTTTGGGTGGTACACCTCTTTGCCGACAAACTCCATCCGAGTCTTGGAAGCAATTGGAAGAACAGTTCCATATGCAATACCATTCGGAGGCTTCCGAGTCCGGCATTGCCGATCTAGCACAACTACGTCGAAGCGCGGGGAAACGGTGACGGAATACATCCAGCGCTTCAGGAATCTTAGGAACCGATGTTATTCGGTTCGTATAACCGAAAAGGAAGCGGTCGAGTTGGCAATAGCAGGCCTTGCAACACAGCTCAAGGACATGGCCTCCCAAGCAGATTATCCCTCGCTGGCGCACATGGTTCAGAAACTATCAGCATATGAACAGCGCCACCCCGACCTGTACCAAGACAAGTTCAAACGTGCAGTAGTTATGGTCGATACGGAAGAGGATGAAGTGCCTGCGGGAGGCCAAGAGATAGCGATGGCTGAGTGGACTCGGGGAGGAACCCCGTGGCTTCGCAAATGGGTAAAGCCACCAGGGCCGCCCGGGGGATTTGATTTTGACGTGACCAAGATCGAACAAATCTTCGACCTCCTGCTCAAGGAGAAACAGGTTGACGATTCCCGAAGGTCTCAAGTTCCCCACGGCGAAAGAGCTAAACGGAAAGCCGTACGCAAATTCCACAACTCGCTTTCCCATGCCACCAACGACTACCGGGTGTGGCGTCGGCACATCCAAGCGGCGATAGAGAAGGGGCGGCTAATTTTCAACCAGTACGCCATGAAGGTCGACACCCAACCCTTCCCCGCCGTTAACATGGTAGAAATCATCTACCACTGAAGGTTGCCAGCCAGGTCCCTCGTTCAGCATCAACATGGTAGGACCTGGAAACCACTCTGGCAAAGATGGAGATGAGGGCAGCTGCTCTCATAGCAAGGACACAGAGGAGGCCGCTCCACGCGATCGGCTCCGTCATGATGGCAAGCGCTATGTCACGAGGGAGAGGTGAAGAATATAAGATATCGGCGACCCCTCTCTGATCACCTCCTCAACAAATATGTTAGTCAGTATGACCAACGCCGGCGACCCAATTACGATGATAGAGAAGATCGTTTGGCTAGAGAAGCCAGAAGACATCGTCGGCAGAATCGCGATGAGGAGGAGCACGAGCGCTATGCCACGGAAGCATCAAGGGAGCAAGATGACAACGCCAGGCATTGGGACTGCCCCTTCTTCAGACACTCGCTGGGATTCAGGAATGAGCCGATTGCCCACAATCGGCAATTGCCCGAATGCAATCGGAAAAGAAGGAGGCAGCCAACGTGTCCGTGTTCGAGCGCCTAGGGCCTCTCCCGCCACAAAGCAAACGCGCTGAGTCACCTCGTTGGGCAGATCTTGAAGATTCGAAGACGAGGGAGAAGTGGAAGAAGACAGTACCACCGGCCAAGGTGGTGCCCCGACGGACTCAGCCGTTCCCAAAAGCGCGGGGTTCAGCGATTGCGCGGCCTGGAGGAAGCCGAAAGGTTGTACCGCATACGCTAAGAAAGGCACGGCCTGATCGGCTGCAAAGGTTCAGCGAACCCTCGGATGAAGAGGGTCGTCCACGGAAAATGGAGTGGCGCCTAAACGGAGGAAAGCCGATGATGAGACATCGGCCGGCACAAACATGGTACTCGTCTTGCCGACGGAGCGTAGCGCTCCACGACTCTACGGAGCACTCAAGGTGGACGACAGCAGGCGCATCAAGTCAGAGGTTGGGTTGGTTTCATCCAGCCTGACCAAGTAGCAAGATCAAACCAATGGGCAAACCGAGGAGAGGCTGATCCTTGTGATCGGCCCCAAAAAATTTACGAAGGGAACTTACAAAACCTTCAACGAGCAAGCAACGTGGAGGCCGATTCCAGCAATCGGCCAAAATTATTCTCACCCGCCATTCTGCCTGGGTTCAACATGTTATCCAACAGAGCCGATACCATCAATTCTCTTGACAGAATCGGCTCGGGGGGCACCCAGGTAGATAAGAAGCATCTCATCTTCTGGTGATGGGTATTGGAATATGGGGGCCGATGCACAGATCGGCCGTAATAAAAGTGAAAATTCGAAAATTTTCGAGCACAGCTGATGCAGCAGGCATCGACTTAAGGGCATGAAAGCCGATGCATGGCCATCGACTCAAGGGAAATTTCTTCAAGAACAATATCAGAAGCAGCATGGGCGGACGGATCAGGTCAAGGATGGATGACATTAGATCCATCAAAGGAAAGAAGCCGATCTAGCCAGCAAGAACTAAAGAAGCTCGGGGGGCAGCTCACTTTAAGGCTTTCCGCTCGGAGAAGCCAATTTGTGTTCAAATCGGCTGGTGCTGCATAAGGAACTTCCCCATACACGATCAAGCCTAGGTCTATGCAGCTCTTTTGTGTATCCTCGTCTCTGTTTTACCTTGGCTGAGACTCGGGGGCAACGAGGCCTGGTAGGTGCTCCATTAAAAGGCCGATTGAAGTACCATCGGCTGATCCTCGTTGCAACCTTCTTCACGAAGCGATGAACGCTCGCTAAGGAGTTGAAGAATGGAAGGATGAATGTCGAAGGACCGATGCGTTGTTATCGGCTCATTACACATTGGCGGAGAGGGCAAATCGGCAAGGTCAGTAGGAGAGGCAAATCGGCTCAATCAAACTCGAAGAAATCGGCAAACTCGAATTGGGGAACAGCTTCTTCATTGATAGGCGAGATTTCTTACATAAAGAGCTAATTGCCCTCAAAAGGAAATACTAGGGGATACATTGCCCAAATCTGCTACTACTGACCCTATGTTAGGGGTCCTATCTACGGGCCGTCACTGCCCTCGTCGTCATCCTCAGAGCTCTCATCGGCACTGCTGCCGATGGGCTCCTCGTCGCTACTCCCGTAGCCCTCCACGGGGGCTTCATCCCCGTCTTCATCATCGCTGCTGTCGTCGTCCCACCACATGCGAAGGCGCTTCGCTGGCGGGTAACCTTCGAGGGAGTCGTCGTCGTCGTCATCGTCTTCCTCTTCCTCTTCTTCAGAGGTGGGGCAGCCGTCCCAGGGGAACTGGTCGTCCTCACTCTCCGACTCCAGTTCCCCGACGGCGAGGAACTGAAGATCTTCGTCCCCGCTGGTCAGAGACTGGTCGTCCTCGGACCAGACAGAGGAGGCATGGTCTTCCAGGTCCCATGTTTCTGGGGCGCGGATATCCGGTGGCGTCTCGCGGGAGGAGGAGGACCCGTAGGAAAGCTCGGAGGAGGAGTCGTGGAAGACCGACGAGGAAGAAGAAGAAGAGGAAGACATGGCTGTGGGAGTTTGGGGGTTTTTTGGTGCCGATGGCCAGAACAGAGCAGGATGGTAAAATGGCGAACTGCTCAGAGCGGTTAAATAAAAGGGGGCCACGGTAAAAACAAAATTCAATGCCACAGCAGTTTTCGAGGAGGCAGTACTCAAAGACAACGGTCAAATCGTGCGGAGCAATGGTTCTGCTCTGCCATGACCTGACCAGACGCTGCAATGGTTCTGCTCTGCTATGACATGACCCGACGAAAGAAAAACGTAATGATTTTGGAAATATCATTTCCAAAACCAGGGGGGCATGTGTTATCACCAGAATTCGACCAAGTCAGAGGTGGGCTGCGATCAGGATGACCGGAAGATATCTATACATGAAGGAATACGTGGATCGGCCTTTTATACCAAGCTGGGCTTAATTGCCCGTGTATCTGTAACATATTAGACCTATTTTAGTTTAGAGATAGAATCTTAGTCGTGCACGGTTTAGTGCATGCCCACATTAGAAAGTCCCCCGGACTATAAATATGTACCTAGGGTTTATGGAATAAACAACAACTCACGTTCAACCCCAAAAACAAACCAATCTCGGCGCATCGCCAACTCCTTCATCTCGAGGGTTTATATCGGGTAAGCGACATGTTGCCTAGATCGCATCTTGCGATCTAGGCAGCACAAGCCCCACGTTGTTCATGCGTTGCTCGTATCGAAGCGTTTTTGATGGCGAGCAACGTAGTTATCATTAGATGTGTTAGGGTTAGCATTGTTCTTCGTTTAAGCATGCTTACGTAGTGCAACCCTAGCATATCTAGCCGTCCTCACGCCTATCTCAGGTGTGGGGGCGGCACCCCGCTTGATCATTATTTAGTAGATCCGATCCGTTACGATTGATCCTTGTTCTACAAGGATTAGTTTAATATCTGCAATAGTTTGGCCTTACAATGGGGGGGAGGATCCAGGTGGCACGTAGGGTGGCGTTCGCAAGTCCTAAACGGGATGTTCCTAGGATCAACTTCATGTTGGTTTTTTTGCCTTGTTTAGGATCGGCTTACGAGCACCGTGCGTGGCCGCAAGGCCCAACCCGGAGTAGGATGATCCGGTTATGCGGTGAAAACCCTAAATCGTCGTAGATCTCATTAGCTTCATCTTGATCAAGCAGGACCACCAAGTATTCGTGCACCCCGTACGGATCATGGGTGGATCGGCTCTTTGAGCCGATTCACGAGATAACCTGAGAGCCGATCGAGGCTCGTATTTAACGTTTACATGTATGCCCTGCAGGAAATTAAGCGAGGCAACCTCATCACCTTCCTGACCAGGTATAGGTCAGGTGGCACGCCCTTGCACTTCGCAACGCCGCGTGTGACCAGAAGAGCATTGCGGGCCGTCGCTCGGAGGGGTCTCAGCCAGCCGCAGCTCTAGGCTCCCCCCGGCTCTACAGTGTTGACAAGGCCGCTGCCCGCCGGTGGGTTTTGGCAGTCAACAGGGGGAGAGTGAGAGGTAAAACCCTAACCCTAACCGAACCGAGTCCTACATAAAATACAATTCAACACCCCCCCCCCGCAGTCGAAACATGGTGGGGCACAATGTTGAGACTGGTTCGGAAGTCTTGAAACACTGAAGTCGGTAATCCTTTGGTAAAAATGTCGGCATACTGTGAGCTGGTGGGAACATGAAGAACACGGACCTCTCCGAGGGCAATGATACGTCCAAAACGTATCTACTTTCCCGAACACTTTTGCTATTGTTTTGCCTCTAATTTGTGTATTTTGGATACAACTAACACGGACTAACGCTGTTCTCAGCAGAATTGCCCTGGTGTCTTATTTTTGTGCAGAAACTCAACTTTCAGGAAAATCGCCGGAAATAACTGCAATGGGCCTATTTTCAAAGAAGATTGACGAAGCCAGAAGACGAGACGGAGGGGGGCCACGAGGCGCCCACCCCACAAGGCGGCGCGGTGGGCCCCTGGGCCGCGCCGGCCTATGGTGGCGGCGCCTCGGCCAGCCTCCGACGCTCCCCTCTGGACTACTTAAGGGTTTCGACCTAAAAACGCACGGGGGTTCGACCAATCTGCCAGAAGACATCCGAAACTCCGCCGCCATCGCGAAACTCCGTCTCGGGACCAGAAACTCCGTTCTGGCACCCTGCCGGGACGAGGAATTGGAGGAGATCATCGCCATCATCACCACCGACGCCTCTCCATCGACCATCCATGCTTCCCCCATCCATGTGTGAGTAATTCCCCGCTGTAGGCTGAAGGGGATGGTAGAGATTGGATGAGATTGATCATGTAATAGTCATAAGATTGTTAGGGCATAGTGCCTAGTATCCGTAGTTGGTACTTTTATGATATTGTTGCAACTTGTTATGCTTAATGCTTGTCACTAGGGCCCGAGTGCCATGATTTCAGATCTGAACATGTTATTGTTTCATGATGATATTCATTGTTTTATGATCTTACCCGCAAGTTGTATACACATATTGCTGTCCGGAACCCGAGGCCCCAAAGTGACGAAATTGGGACAACCGGAGGGGAAGGCTCGTGATATGAGGATCACATGTGTTCACGGAGTGTTAATGCTTTGCTCCGGTGCTCTATTAAAAGGAGTACCTTAATTACCAAGTAGATTCCCTAGAGGCCCGGCTGCCACCGGCTGGTAGGACAAAAGATGTTGTGCAAGTTTCTCATTGCGAGCACATACGACTAAATACGGAACACATGCCTATGGTTGTTTAGTACTTGGATACCGTTTTATTATTATCTGCAAATGCCATGTCTTGATTGTTACATGAGTTCTCTTATCCATGTAGCGCCCGTTCATCCATCCCTGTGCCTACAGTATTTTAATCCTGTTGTTTACTATAATCACTATTGCTGTCTTTGTTACACTGCTGCTTATATTTCACTACTGCTACTGCTATAAAACTGTTGCTACTGATAAACTCTTGCGAGCAAGTCTGTTTCCAGTGCAGCTGAATTGACAACTCCGCTGTTAAGGCTTACAAATATTCTTTGGCTCCCCTTGTGTCGAATCAATAAATTGGGTTTTACTTCCTCGAAGACTCGTTGCGATCCCCTATACTTGTGGGTCATCAAGACTATTTTTTGGCGCCGTTGCCGGGGAGCATAGCTTTATTTGCAAGTTCACCTGAATTGATATTGTTCGCTGCAAATCCTCCATCATGGGTAAATCTCGCGATGCTAAAGTCGCCATATTACCATCCACTACAAGAAAAGGTACAACTCGAGTACCTCTCGTCGCTCTTGATTCACCATCTGTGATAGGTAAACTTGTTTCACCGCCACAAGCTTCAAATGCTGGTACTTCTGCTGAATCTGAAAATTCCTCTTATAATTTTGATGATGCATTTGCTGTGCTTGATGATAATGGTTCATTAGGTTCTTTTCTAGATGCTACAATTGCTAGGTCTAGACAAATTGAAAATACTGAAATTCCTAATGAAAATACTCGCTACACTCGTTAATTCACCTGAGTCTGTTGAATACTCTAGTGATGATCTTGATGAAGATTATGTGGAACTTGATGATGATTTTATTGATAAATGCAATGCTACTACTGGTGCAAGTAACATTAAAAAACTTCTTGCACAACATGCTGTTAGATATAAACTGTCTCCTGATCCTAAATTTTCCACATCTCCTATAAACATTAAGGATAAGGATTATGACTTTTCTCTTGATTTATCTCATATATCTATTGTTGAGAAAACACCTTTTTGTGGTACAGAAAAAGAAAGTGCTGTAGAACACATGAATGAGCTTTCTACTTTGAGTAGCTTGTTTTCTGATGATATCAAGAAGCGTACTTATTTTGTTGCTAAATTTTTTCCTTTCTCATTAAAGGATGACGCTAAAACTTGGTATAATAGTTTGCCTCCTGATTCTATTGATAGTCCAAAAGGTTTGCTTGATGTTTTCTTTCCGAAATACTTTCCTGCTAGTGCTCAACATATTGCCTTGCGTAAAATTTATAGTTTTGACCAGGAAGATGGAGAGAAATTGCTCGAAGCTTGGGCAAGGTTTTGCTCTCTTATCGTAGCTCGGCCTGGACATGATTTGGAAAAGCATGACTTACTTGATATATTTTATAGTGACTAACCATTGAGTCTAGGGCATACCCGGATAGTTGTGTCTGGTTGTGTTTTCGGAAAAGAACTCCGGACGACGCTCGAAGAATTATTGGCTAGAATAGGCCAAAATCATGATGATTGGACTACACCTGAACCAACCCCGACACCAATATTGAAGAAGAGGGGTATGATTAAATTAAATGATGACGATATGAGGGAAGCCAAGAAATCTCTTAAAGAGAAAGGTATTAAATCTGAAGATGTGAAGAATTTACCCCCCATAGAAGATTTATGTAAGATAAATCCCCCTTCATCCACGATTGAGGTACACTCTCTCCAACGCTTTGATAGAGAAGATATTCCTTACTCAAAACCTCCTGATCAATGTTTAGATGAGTTTGATAATTATATTGTTAAGCAAGATAACTTTAATATGATAATAGAGAATCATTTAATGGAAAATTCTCGAGCTATTAGTGAATTGCATGATATTGTGGAAAGAACCTCCAATGATGTTAAGATGCTTGTTAAACATTTACATATTGTTCAAACTCAAATTGATCAACTTACTAAAGTGAAAAATGACTTGTTAAAAAATACTTCTAAAGAAAAACATGCTTATGAAGTAACAACTAGAGGTGGTGTTTCTACTCAGGATCCTCTATATCCTGAGGGGCATTCCAAAAGAGTTGAACAAGATTCTCAACGAACTAAAGAAATTAGTGCTCCTTCTAAGAAAAAGAAGAAGAAACATAAAACTGTTGTAGAATCCTCTGAGCCTGTTAATGACCCTAATAGTATTTCTATTTCTGATGCTGAAACTGAAAGTGGTAATGAACATGATAAAGATAATGATAAGAATGATGCTTCTGATAAAGAAGAGGTTGAAGATGAACCTGAAAAGCATACTAAAAATAAAAAGTATACTAAAGAAGATTTTATTGCTAAGACACATGGTAATGAAAGAGAACCTTGGGTTCAAAAGCAAATGCCTTTCCCTGCTAAGAAACTAAAATCAAAGGAGGAAGAACACTATAATAAATTTTGTGATTGGATGAAACCTTTGTTCCCGCAAATCCCTCTAACTCGATGCTATTAAATTGCCTCCTTATTCAAAGTATATGAAGGATATTGTCTCTAACAAAAGGAAAATTCCTAATGAGGAGATTTCCACTATGCTTGCTAATTACTCTTTCAATGGGAAGGTTCCAAAGAAGCTGGGAGACCCGGGTATACCGACTATCCCTTGTTCCATCAAAAATAATTATGTTAGAACTGCTCTATGTGATTTGGGAGCAGGAGTTAGTGTTATGCCTTTTTCTCTTTACAAGAGACTTTATTTAGATAAGTTGATACCAACTGATATATCTTTGCAAATGGCCGATAAATCTACTCGCTATTCCTGTTGGTATATGTGAGGATGTTCCTGTTCAAGTTACTAATAATTGCTTAATATTAACTGATTTTGTTGTGTTGGAAATGCCTGAAGATGATAATATGTCTATTATTCTTGGGAGACCTTTTCTTAACACTGCAGGGGCTGTTATTGATTGCAATAAAGGAAAAGTTACTTTCAATGTCGATGACAAGGAGCATACTGTTTATTTTCCCAAGAGGATTGATAAAGTATGTGGAGTTAATACAATTTCTAATTTGAGAACCATCAAAGTGGGAGTTATTGATTGTCCTATATATGAGCCTAAACAAGGATATCAAAGTATTATGATTGGATCCATATCAATACAATATAAGGTAACATGATTGATTTGAGGTTTATTTCTTCTTATGACATGTAAAATTTATTTGGTAGCAAGACTTGATCAACCTTGTTAACAAGTACATTTTATATGCATAGAAGAGCTAAACAACATTTCTTTCTTTCTCCACTTGCTTTGCTTGCTGTAGTACTATTTGTTTTGCAAGATGCTTTAGTTGTTTAGAAGTTTGAAAATCTTTTTCTGTCCTGAAATAGTAATTTTAACACCCAGAAATGTGCGTTTTTCGAAGTTCTCAAAAATTTACAAAAATTATACCGTTGGTCTTATTTTTCGAAATGCAACCTGGGAGTGCCTGGGGCTGACCAGTGGGGCACCCCAGGGCTGGCCCCCATGGGCCGGCGCGGCCAAGGAGGGGGGCGCGCCACCATGTGGTGAGGGCCCCACCTGGCCCCACTCAATCATCTCTTCCACTCATTTCACTCTCTCTCCCGAAAAAACTCGTACCAGTTCATCCTCACTCGCGTTTTCGCCCAAGAGCTCAGGATTTTTCGATCTCTTTGCTCAGCCCAGATTTCAGTCTGAAATTTGGCACATTTGCTCTCCGGTATGTGACTCCTCCGATCATCCAAGTAGAATTTTGTTTGGTTGAGTATATCTTGAATATTTTGCTGCTGTAGGTGACATGTTAAGTGAGCTTGCATGCTTGTTCTAAGTTGTAAAAATTAGTTTTGATGCATGTTTAGTACTCTACCAAGTTCCTATAGTAGTTCCCCTCATTGATATGTCTCAAAATCAACTTTTATAATGATTGTTGAAAAATTTCAGAAAAGGAAAATGCATAACCATACCTTTGGAGAAGTGTTCGAGAGGGATACGACAAGAGCGGCAAGGCCCTCAAGGGAAGCCACTCGAGTTAGGCGATCCTATGATGAGGATATCATCGCACCTAGCTTTGAGGCTGAAGAGGATAATGGGGTTCCTAATGCTTCATCCTTTCCATGCTTTGACTTTTTGCGTAATGCAGGGCTACTTGATGATTTCTTGTTTCTCATCAATAGAGTGGGTTTATCTACCTACATGGAAGATGAGGGGGATCAATTTTACAGGCTAACTAAAATTTTTGTTGAAAGCTTTAAATTTAGCAACTCAGCTTTCTCACCAATAGTTAAATTTAGTATTTATGATAGGCCTGTTACTATGAAGTTGAAGGATTTTTGTGCAGCATTGGATATCGCTCCTATAGGTACAGCGAAGAGGATTGAGAACCGCCCCAAAGCTTTGACGGAACTCTATCGAGAAGTCACCAATGATAGCCGCACCATTCAGCGCGGCAAGATAAGGAACATTCAGCTCCCTGCCATTAGATATTTCACTTACTATCTTGCTACTAGCATTCTTGGTAGGGAGAACACTAGCAATATTTCTAGTTATCATCTTGCTTTTCTAGTTGCTGCACTTACTGGAGGTACTCCTTATCATCTTGGTGCTCTCATTACTCGTCGCTTAGATAGTAAGGTACCTATTTATGGAGGAATTATTGCATCACGTGTTGTTGCGCATCTAGGTCTTTCTATTGATCCTAGTGATGAGAAACTAGCACCTATTAGGCTTGATATTGCTGCTATGAAGAGTCACCAATTTGTCACAACTGACTCTAACTTAGAAAATATTGTCTATAGAATGTTGTTTATTGATGGGGATGAGAGGGAAATCCCCCTGCCGCAGACCGATTTGTTCAGTGTTCGCAGGAGACCGTGGTCGCGCTCCAAGGAGGAGGTGGATGAGCAACTGAGGATACGTGGTTTCCACCAGCAGCACGACTCCGAGGACGCCGAGCCCTCCGACAGGTACACCGCCACGTATCCTGGTGCTTCTTCCAGCACGTTGGTCTCCGACGTATCGATAATTTCTTATGTTCCATGCCACATTATTGATGATATCACATGTTTTATGCATACTTTATGTCATATTTATGCGTTTTCCGGAACTAACCTATTGACGAGATGCCGAAGGGCCAGTTCCTGTTTTCTGCTGTTTTTGGTTCCAGAAATCCTAGTAAGGAAATATTCTCGGAATCGGATGAAATCAAGGCCCAGCATCCTATTTTTCCACGAAGCTTCCAGAACACCCGAGAGAGGCCAGAGGGGGGCCACAGGCCCACCACACATGACCCTGGTGCGGCCAAGGGGGGGCCCGCGCCCCCCTATTGTGTCGTCGCCTCGTTGACCTTCTGACGCCGCCTCTTCACCTATATAAAGGTCCCTGACCTAAAACTTCGAGACGGAAGAGCCACGGTACGAGAAACCTTCCAGAGCCGCCGCCATCGCGAAGCCAAGATCTGGGGGACAGGAGTCTCTGTTCCGGCACGCCGCCGGGACGGGGAAGTGCCCCGGAAGGCTCCTCCATCGACACCACCGCCATCTTCATCAACGCTGCTTGTCTCCCATGAGGAGGGAGTAGTTCTCCATCGAGGCTCGGGGCTGTACCGGTAGCTATGTGGTTCATCTCTCTCCTATGTACTTCAATACAATAATCTCATGAGCTGCCTTACATGATTGAGATTCATATGATGATGCTTGTAATCTAGATGTCATTATG
Organism: Lolium rigidum; assembly: GCF_022539505.1. Taxonomy (NCBI): domain Eukaryota; kingdom Viridiplantae; phylum Streptophyta; class Magnoliopsida; order Poales; family Poaceae; genus Lolium; species Lolium rigidum. Next base: position 9,805,669 of record NC_061510.1, on the reverse strand, counting down.
CTAGTCAAGTGGGTTTTACTTATGTGATCTCCGGAGACTCCTTGTCCCACGTGTGTAAAGGTGACGAGTGTGTGCACCGTGTGGGTCTCTTAGGCTATATTTCACGAGAATACTTATTCACTTGTTATGAAGAGCATAGTGAAGTGCTTATTTATATCCCTTTATGATTGCAATGTGTTTTGTATCACAATTTATCCGTGTGCTACTCTAGTGATGTTATTAAAGTAGTTTATTCCTCCCGCACGGTGTAATGGTGACGAGTGTGTGCATCGTGTAGTACTTGGCGTAGGCTATGATTGTGATCTCTTGTAGATTATGAAGTTAACTATTGCTATGATGGTATTGATGTGATCTATGCCTCCTTTCGTAGTGTGAAGGTGACAGTGTGCATGCTATGTTAGTACTTGGTTTGGTTATGTTGATCTGTCATGCACTCTAAGGTTATTTAAACATGAACATTGAATATTGTGGAGCTTGTTAACTCCGGCATTGAGGGTTCGTGTAATCCTACACGATTAGTGGTGTTCATCATCCAACAAGAGAGTGTAGAGTCTAGCATTTATCTATTTATTTTGTTATGTGATCAATTTTGAGAGTGTCCACTAGTGAAAGTATGATCCCTAGGCCTTGTTCCTAAATATCGCTATCGCCGCTTGTTTACTCGTTTTATCGCATCTTTACTTCCTGCAATATTACTACCATCAACTCGCACGCCGACAAGCACTTTTCTCGGCGCCGTTACTACTTGCTCATACTTATTCATACCACTTGTATTTCACTATCTCTTCGCCGAACTAGTGCACCTACTAGGTGTGTTGGGGACACAAGAGACTTCTTGCTTTGTGGTTGCGGGGTTGCATGAGAGGGATATCTTTGACCTCTTCCTCCCGAGTTCGATAAACCTTGGGTGATCCACTTAAGGGAAACTTGCTGCTGTTCTACAAACCTCTCGCTCTTGGAGGCCCAACACTGTCTACAAGAATAGAAGCTCCCGTAGACATCAAGCACTTTTACTGGCGCCGTTGTCGGGGAGGAAAGGTAAAAGGCTCTCATACTCCGGTCTCGGGTAAAGTACTTTTACTCGTTGCCGTTGTGTGTGTGCTCGAAGCTATTTCCTTTAGATCCTGCAATTGCATCTTTTTGTTTCTTGTTTACACTAGTTAGGCATAATGGACAACAATGAGCTTCTTATTCTATTTCCTGATTTAAGACATGGATGGTTTGATGCGAAAATTAAAAAACCTATGGAACATATTAGTATGAACGCTTTGAACACCATTGTTGCTAATGATATGGAAAATTCTAAGCTTGGGGAAGCTGGCTTTGATGAGCATGATATTTTTAGTCCCCCAAGCATTGAGGAGAAAATTTACTTTGATGATACTTTGCCTCCTATATATGATGATTATAATGATAGTGGTCTTTTGGTGCCACCTACGATGGAGGATAAAGCTTATTATGATGATACTATACCTCCTATATTTGATGATGAGAATAATAATGATAGCTACTTTGTTGAATTTGCTCCCACTACAACTAATAAAATTGATTATGCTTATGTTGGGAGTAGTAATTATTTTATGCATGAGACTCATGATAAAAATGCTTTATGCGATAGTTATATTGTTGAGTTTGCTCATGATGCTACTGAAAGTTATTATGAGAGAGGAAAATATGGTTGTAGAAATTTTCATGGTACTAAAACACCTCTCTATATGCTGAAAATTTTGAAGTTACTTGTGTTTTATCTTCCTATGCTTGTCACTTTGCTCCTCATGAATTTATTTGTGTACAAGATTCCTATGCATAGGAAGCATGTTAGGCTTAAATTTGTTTTGAATTTGCCTCTTGATGCTCTCTTTTGCTTCAACTACTATTTCTTGCGAGTGCATCATTAAAACTGCTGAGCCCATCTTAATGGCTATAAAGAAAGCACTTATTGGGAGATAACCCATGTGTTTATTTTACTACAGTAATTTTGTTTTTTTATTTTGAGTCTTGGAAGTTGTTACTACTGTAGCAACCTTTCCTTATCTTAGTTTTATTGCATTGTTGTGCCAAGTAAAGTCTTTGATAGTAAGGTTCATACTAGATTTGGATTACTGCGCAGAAACAGATTTCTTGCTGTCACGAATCTGGTCCTAATTCTCTGTAGGTAACTCAGAAAATTATGCCAATTTACGTGAGTGATCCTCAGATATGTGCGCAACTTTCATTCAATTTGAGCATTTTCATTTGAGCAAGTCTGGTGCCTCAATAAAATTCATCTTTACGGACTGTTCAGTTTTGACAGATTCTGCCTTTTATTTCGCATTGCCTCTTTCGCTGTGTTGGATGGATTTCTTTGTTCCATTAACTTACAGTAGCTTTGGGCAATGTCTAGAAGTGTTAAGAATGATTGTGTCACCTCTGAATATGTGAATTTTTGATTATGCACTAACCCTCTAATGAGTTTGTTTCGAGTTTGGTGTGGAGGAAGTTTTCAAGGGTCAAGAGAGGAGGATGATATACTATGATCAAGAAGAGTGAAGAGTCTAAGCTTGGGGATGCCCCCGTGGTTCAGCCCTGCATATTTCAAGAAGACTCAAGCATCTAAGCTTGGGGATGCCCAAGGCATCCCCTTCTTCATCGACAACTTATCAGGTTTCTTCTCTTGAAACTATATTTTTATTCGGTCACATCTTATGTACTTTACTTGGAGCGTCTGTTTGTTTTTGTTTTTGTTTTTTGTTTGAATAAATGCTTGTGTGGGAGAGAGACACGCTCCGCTGGTTCATATGAACACATGTGTTCTTAGCTCATAATGTTCATGGCGAAGGTTGAACTGCTTCGTTAATTGTTATATGGTTGGAAACGGGAAATGCTACATGTGGTAATTGATAAAATGTCTTGGATAATTTGATACTTGGCAATTGTTGTGCTCATGTTTAAGCTCTTGCATCATATACTTTGCACCTATTAATGAAGAAATACATAGAGCTTGCTAAAATTTGGTTTGCATAATTGGTCTCTCTAAGGTCTAGATAATTTCTAGTAAAGAGTTTGAACAACAAGGAAGACGGTGTAGAGTCTTATAATGTTTACAATATGTCTTTTATGTGAGTTTTGCTGCACCGGTTCATCCTTGTGTTTGTTTCAAATAACCTTGCTAGCCTAAACCTTGTATCGAGAGGGAATACTTCTCATGCATCCAAAATCCTTGAGCCAACCACTATGCCATTTGTGTCCACCATACCTACCTACTACATGGTATTTCTCCGCCATTCCAAAGTAAATTGCTTGAGTGCTACCTTTAAAATTTCCATTCTTTACCTTTGCAATATATAGCTCATGGGACAAATAGCTTAAAAACTATTGTGGTATTGAATATGTACTTATGCATTTTATCTCTTATTAAGTTGCTTGTTGTGCGATAACCATGTTCCCGGGGACGCCATCAACTTCTCTTTGTTGAATATCATGTGAGTTGCTATGCATGTCCGTCTTGTCTGAAGTAAGAGAGATCTACCACCTTAATGGTTGGAGCATGCATATTGTTAGAGAAGAACATTGGGCCGCTAACTAAAGCCATGAATCATGGTGGAAGTTTCAGTTTTGGACATATATCCTCAATCTCATATGAGAACACTAATTGTTGCCACATGCTTATGCATTAAAGAGGAGTCCATTATCCGTTGTCCATGTTGTCCCGGTATGGATGTCTAAGTTGAGAATAATCAAAAGCGAGAAATCCAAAATGCGAGCTTTCTCCTTAGACCTTTGTACAGGCGGCATGGAGGTACCCCATTGTGACACTTGGTTAAAACATGTGTATTGCGATGATCCGGTAGTCCAAGCTAATTAGGACAAGGTGCGGGCACTATTAGTATACTATGCATGAGGCTTGCAACTTGTAAGATATAATTTACATAACTCATATGCTTTATTACTACCGTTGACAAAATTGTTTCATGTTTTCAAAATAAAAGCTCTAGCACAAATATAGCAATCGATGCTTTCCTCTTTGAAGGACCTTTCTTTTACTTTTATGTTGAGTCAGTTCACCTATCTCTCTCCACCTCAAGAAGCAAACACTTGTGTGAACTGTGCATTGATTCCTACATACTTGCATATTGCACTTGTTATATTACCTTACATTGACAATTATCCATGAGATATACATGTTACAAGTTGAAAGCAACCGCTGAAACTTAATCTTCCTTTGTGTTGCTTCAATACCTTTACTTTGATTTATTGCTTTATGAGTTAACTCTTATGCAAGACGTATTGATGCTTGTCTTTAAGTGCTATTCATGAAAAGTCTTTGCTTTATGATTCAGTTGTTTACTCATGTCATTACCATTGTTTTGATCGCTGCATTCATTACATGTGTTTACAATAGTATGATCAAGGTTATGATGGCATGTCACTCCGGAAATTATCTTTGTTATCGTTTACTCGCTCGGGACGAGCAGGAACTAAGCTTGGGGATGCTGATACGTCTCCGACGTATCGATAATTTCTTATGTTCCATGCCACATTATTGATGATATCTACATGTTTTATGCATACTTTATGTCATATTTATGCATTTTCCGGAACTAACCTATTGACGAGATGCCAAAGGGCCGTTGCTGTTTTCTGCTGTTTTTGGTTCCAGAAATCCTAGTAAGGAAATATTCTCGGAATCGGACGAAATCAAGGCCCAGCATCCTATTTTTCCACGAAGCTTCCAGAACACCCGAGAGAGGCCAGAGGGGGGCCATAGGCCCACCACACATGACCCTGGCGTGGCCAAGGGGGGGCCCGCGCCCCCCTATTGTGTCGTCGCCTCGTTGACCTTCTGACGCCGCCTCTTCGCCTATATAAAGGTCCCTGACCTAAAACTTCGAGACGGAAGAGCCACGGTACGAGAAACCTTCCAGAGCCGCCGCCATCGCGAAGCCAAGATCTGGGGGACAGGAGTCTCTGTTCCGGCACGCCGCCGGACGGGAAGTGCCCCTGGAAGGCTCCTCCATCGACACCACCGCCATCTTCATCAACGCTGCTGTCTCCCATGAGGAGGGAGTAGTTCTCCATCGAGGCTCGGGGCTGTACCGGTAGCTATGTGGTTCATCTCTCTCCTATGTACTTCAATACAATAATCTCATGAGCTGCCTTACATGATTGAGATTCATATGATGATGCTTGTAATCTAGATGTCATTATGCTAGTCAAGTGGGTTTTACTTATGTGATCTCCGGAGACTCCTTGTCCCACGTGTGTAAAGGTGACAAGTGTGTGCACCGTGTGGGTCTCTTAGGCTATATTTCACGAATACTTATTCACTCGTTATGAAGAGCATAGTGAAGTGCTTATTTATATCCCTTTATGATTGCAATGTGTTTTGTATCACAATTTATCCGTGTGCTACTCTAGTGATGTTATTAAAGTAGTTTATTCCTCCTGCACGGTGTAATGGTGACAAGTGTGTGCATCGTGTAGTACTTGGCGTAGGCTATGATTGTGATCTCTTGTAGATTATGAAGTTAACTATTGCTATGATGGTATTGATGTGATCTATGCCTCCTTTCGTAGTGTGAAGGTGACAGTGTGCATGCTATGTTAGTACTTGGTTTGGTTATGTTGATCTCGTCATGCACTCTAAGGTTATTTAAACATGAACATTGAATATTGTGGAGCTTGTTAACTCCGGCATTGAGGGTTCGTGTAATCCTACACAGTTAGTGGTGTTCATCATCCAACAAGAGAGTGTAGAGTCTAGCATTTATCTATTTATTCTGTTATGTGATCAATTTTGAGAGTGTCCACTAGTGAAAGTATGATCCCTAGGCCTTGTTCCTAAATATCGCTATCGCTGCTTGTTTACTCGTTTTACCGCATCTTTACTTCCTGCAATATTACCACCATCAACCACACGCCAGCAAGCACTTTTCTGGCGCCGTTACTACTGCTCATACTTATTCATACCACTTGTATTTCACTATCTCTTCGCCGAACTAGTGCACCTACTAGGTGTGTTGGGGACACAAGAGACTTCTTGCTTTGTGGTTGCAGGGTTGCATGAGAGGGATATCTTTGACCTCTTCCTCCCTGAGTTCGATAAACCTTGGGTGATCCACTTAAGGGAAACTTGTCGCTGTTCTACAAACCTCTGCTCTTGGAGGCCCAACACTGTCTACAAGAATAGAAGCTCCCGTAGACATCAAGCACTTTTCCGGCGCCGTTGCCGGGGAGGAAAGGTAAAAGGCTCTCATACTCCGGTCTCGGGTAAAGTACTTTCTCGTTGCCGTTGTGTGTGTGCTCGAAGCTATTTCCTTTAGATCCTGCAATTGCATCTTTTTGTTTCTTGTTTACACTAGTTAGGCATAATGGACAACAATGAGCTTCTTATTCTATTTCCTGATTTAAGACATGGATGGTTTGATGCGAAAATTAAAAAACCTATGGAACATATTAGTATGAACGCTTTGAACACCATTGTTGCTAATGATATGGAAAATTCTAAGCTTGGGGAAGCTGGCTTTGATGAGCATGATATTTTTAGTCCCCCAAGCATTGAGGAGAAAATTTACTTTGATGATACTTTGCCTCCTATATATGATGATTATAATGATAGTGGTCTTTTGGTGCCACCTACTATGGAGGATAAAGCTTATTATGATGATACTATACCTCCTATATTTGATGATGAGAATAATAATGATAGCTACTTTGTTGAATTTGCTCCCACTACAACTAATAAAATTGATTATGCTTATGTTGGGAGTAGTAATTATTTTATGCATGAGACTCATGATAAGAATGCTTTATGCGATAGTTATATTGTTGAGTTTGCTCATGATGCTACTGAAAGTGATTATGCTTTGTTTCTTTCCTAAAACACAAAAAGACCAAAAATAGTTCTGTTGTTTCTCTTCACCATTTGTTTATTTTGGTTTCTTGTTCTTATTTTGCTTTATTTATCATTAGTTTGCTATGAGAAAATCCAAAAAGATTTTGCTTTGTTTGCCTGTTTCCTTTTGTTTTTGTTTCCAATTCGAAAAACACCAAAAATATTTGTTGTTCTTCTTTGGTTTTGTAAAGTTCACTATGGAGTTCAGCGGTCTTCGGTGGTTGGAGCTTGGTTTTCACTTCCTATTATTCAAGCTACACAAGTGAAAGGCAATAATGACGATCTACGACAATTCGACTGTGGTGAGAGGCTGGTATGAACTCTATTTGTTTTCATTTTTGTACATATACTCATCCATGTGAGCGTGCTTAGTTGGTTCATGTGAGGTATATGTCATTTAATGAAGTCTAGTAGTTCATGACCTCTCATGTTTAGTTCCAATTTATTAATATGAGTAGCATGTCAAAAATATTTGCTTGCATTGTTTTATTCATAGATAGGTATGACATTGTGGTATCCTCCTCTGAGTAATTCATTTGAATCGAATT
>NC_061510.1:9779707-9798147 GCF_022539505.1 Lolium rigidum | reverse complement strand
ATGGGACATAACGTGAATGAGGGGCCAACCTGTAAGATTGTTGCACGAATCTCGAACAGGTACATGTGGACAGGATAGCTTCCTTACCCATACGTGGGTGTACAAAATCCATTGGTGTGACTATTTCTCACATGATGTTATCAAAATTCAGTTCCAACTCATATTAACACAAATCACGTACTGCAAATTGAATGATGCGAAGACTTGACTAAGACGAAGTTAGTTCTCACTAATTGAGAACTAGCAACTCCCAAAAAATTATATTGTTAAGGGAAGACAAAATTGTATCATGAAGAAATAATATTCTCTTATTTTTAAGAAATCATCTCTTAACTACTAAAAGAAGATAGCATTATCTTTCTTCAATGTATTTGCTCTAAGCAAGCAAAAAAGTCAAGTAATATCTGTAAGGCCAATATCACTCTATGGTACATGCCCGTTGAACCAGGTCGAGTAGACATAGCCAACTGAACACCACGTCGTAGCTGGCGCAGCCATGTCACCAACTGGCTGTAATATAAGATGGGATTTGCTAGTTTTCAGTTGAGAACTAAGTCCGTGCTCAGTCAAATTCTATACCATTCAATTTATACCGTGATTTATGTTAGTCATCAGTTACAATATAAGTTGCAACTAAAATTGATGACATCATCTGACTGAAAACGAACTTAACTCTCAGATAGTCACACCCATATATGATCAGCAAATTAGCCACCGGCCCAACATGCTTCAGAGCGTGCCACAGTCGTAGTCCGCCATTCTCAGCAGACTTCTGGCGAGCACTCCGGCCAGTACATTCTCCCGTAGAAAGCTGACAATCGGATTGCCACTCTGTTGCACGAAGCCGACCATGTAGGCGGTCCCGACAAGGCGTATGCTTCTCCACCGCCTTAACCTGGCATACTTGCACAGAGCCCACTCAAGCCTCTCCTTCTCCATGCCGTCCTCCTCCGCAAGAACGGCTTCGCCGAGCAACCTGGCCAGGACGACGCCGTCCTCCAGCGCCGAGCAGCCGCCCTGCCCCAGGTCCGGCGTCATCGGGTGCAGAGCATCGCCGGCGACGCACACGTTCCCCTTGCTGATGCTCGCGAAGACGAGCGAGAGCGGCGACCGGAACCGAAGACGCGCGGCGGACGCGTCGCTCACCTCGCTCCTCTCGACCACCTCCTGCGCCTCCGCGGGCACCTTGGAGCTCCTCAGGCTGTTCAGCACGTACTGCTTCATCGTGGCGGCGCTCTCGTCGACACCCTTGTCTGCATTTTAGATCGACTACACATGAATGTTTGGACATTTCGATCGAATCTATCCATTGAGAGATGAGAATGAAGTGCAGATGATGCCCTGCCACTAAAACATTTATCTGACCGTTTTGGGAGGGACACCACGTGTAGAACCAGTAGACGTCGGATTCGTCGCAGGGCACGAAGCCGAAACGGAAGCCCTGGCCGATGAACTGCAGGAACTCAGGCTGGAAACCGTGGCCGCCGTCAGGGTAACGCGCGAGGCCTCTGGTTGCCAGGCGCCCCGAGTAGGACGGCTTCGCGAGCCCCAGCCATCTCGCCACCACGGAGTTGACGCCGTCGCATCCGATCAGTACCTTTGCCCTGAGAGTTGAGCCGTCCGCGAGATGGAGGACCTTGGTGTGGCTGCCGACGTCGTGGTCGATGGCGACGATCTTGGAGGAGTACCGGATGGTGCCTGGTGGCAGCTCTTCCTCCATGGCCCGGAGCAGCAGGTCACGCCTCACGCGGCAGGTCTCATGGGGTCCTCTGCACCATCCCAAATTCCCAATATCAAGTCAGTTTCTTAATTCAGTAAGATTCAGTTCACCTATCACGAATTCAAACCCATTTTGTTATCCTTCTCATTCAAATTGAGATTCAGTTCAAGTCACCCGATCGACGAATTTGCTATCTCCTCACCCGTTCTCCTGCGCCGTGAAGTCCAGCTCGTGTGCAATCTCTCCCGTGGACGAAGAGAAGACACGTAGCCCCTGGATGTGGAGGTGGAGCTTCCTGATCTTGTCGCCGACCCCGAGGGCGTCGAGCGCGCGGAAGGCGTTCCTCCACGTCGTGATGGCGTACCCGGACGCCCGCAGCGCCGGCGACGACTCCAGCACCACGCTGCGAACCCCTTTTCTGCACCACCTCAAAATTCCACAATCATGTCAGTGCTCGCTCTGATTGACCTTGAAAGAGGAATCCACGGGACGATTTTCTGTCTTACGGATGAAGCGTGCGGATAATCAAAGACATGTGTTGTGCCGTCTATACCGTACCTGTGTAGTCCGAGAGACACGGCGAGGCCGGCGGGGCCGGCGCCCACGACGACGATGTGCTCGGCCTTGGGCAGCGCTCTCGTCTTGTTGCATGCTGCGTCCAAACAGTGGAGTGCTCCACGTGCCATGCTATCTAGGCGAGGGGAACAGAGCATGGCCTGGAACCAGATATAAGGGCATCTCCAACCGAGCGACCCAAACCGAGCCCCGCGTCCGTTTGGGTCGCGTCCTGCGCCCTATTTTTTTGAGACTAGTAAAATGCCCGTGCGTTGCCACGGGTTAACAAAATTCTTTTCTATCGAACATATAAATATAATGCGTGTGAATATTCAAACATCTCGATGCATCAAGCCAAGGGAAATAGCATTAATCACACCCAGGGAAAGAGCATGGACGGACGGTAAAAAATTCTAGGTGGCATTTCATCAAAATGATTTGAGTGTAAACACTCTTTTATTTGATCAAAATGATTTGGGTGTAAACACTTTGCTTATCCGGCCTCCCTCATATAAAAAATATTTTTCCCTTTTCATATCCATCAACAATTTGTCAGGCAAGCAATAACAAAAATCAACAACATGACCACATACCCATCTGCTGCATTTTATATAAAATGCATTTATTGAACATGAGGTTTTCTTGGATTTACATTAGCACAGGAATAGGAAGCGGAACAAGATTTTTTAGGAAATTGTCACACCAATCTATTTTTTTTGCGAGTCACATTAATCTAATCGTGTGTGTTATTAATAACTTTATTTTACCAGTGTGTTGCCACTAACTGGAAAACCTAAAATACCAGATGGTCCATAATTTTAAATTACACTGGTGCTCATTGTAGGGATGTCTAACTGGTAGTTGGCACTGATTGCTGCAAGCGGTTTCCTTTCTTCCTTTCTAGATAATGGGCGAACCTATGAAATCTTGATACCTCTTTACTGCCGCCTACTGAGTTCATGTTTCAAGAAGGACATCAGCAAAGTATTGCGGGAAGTGGCTCAGAAATATAGCCCCTAGAACTTATTTAGGGCTGAGATAATGACAAGCTTGCCGTATCAATCGTCAATTCATCATCGTGTATGAAAGAAACATAAATAATATACTTCCTCCGTCCATATTTAGATGCCGTACCAGCAGTTCATTCTTGTTTTTGCAATATAATCCCTAATACATCTAAAATGTTTCAAACTTAGCCTTAATTAAGAATTTCAAAGACTCGTCTTCCACTCGTCCTCCCCGAGGTCGAGGAAGGAGCTCGGTGAGGATCACCCTGCCTACACGCGCTCCTCTTCGGGGTAGTGTCCTCCGCGTCCTCCGTCTTCCTCTTGAAGGTCTCCCTTGAGATTGAGCTCAACAAAGGCCACGTGCACGAGTTCGACGGAGGAGACGAGCTGGAGCTCCACAGGGGCCACGCGCAAGATCTCCATCAACTACAGCAGACCAGGACCTCCACACTTAAAGCACGCTTGCCCCGAAGCAGTGAATCGACCGAATCCACTGTCTCCTCCAACTCTGGCCCCGCTCGAGCTCGCCGCTGCCGCGCCTCCTCATGATTCCACGAGCCATCAACATCATCGGGGTGAAATTCTGGTCATCCACGAGCCTTTTCCCCTCGCAATTGGCTTCGCTTTACTCGGCCGTCATGGTCCTCCGCTAGCCGCAGCTGGAGGCCATCTCCGGTGACCAAAAACAAGTGGCGCCGCCACCGAAGTGTCTCCTACGCTCAATTTCATCTTGCTTCTCCCCTGCGCTGGTCTAGCTCTTTGTCGTTGCTCCCACAATCCTAAGGATTCAGAGAGTGCATCAACTTTTCCAGAAACACGGAGAAACTATTCCAGAGTATCAAGATTCAGAGTTTATGACAGAAGTGAGACTTGTACCTTCGCATCATCAGGTTAAGAACATAAGCTATTGTGGGAATTGAACTGAAAAAACTACAGCATCAGGTGAAGAAAATGAGACTTGTTTTCTACTTGAATTAAGTACTGTGGCAATTGAACTAAAAATAAGTGAACTTATGCAAGAACTATTTGATATCCATATACTGAACAAAAGCTAATTCATGTGCATTTATATACTATAAGAAGGAAGAGTCGTTCAATAATCTAAACTGGCTTGTACGAATAATGTGGATGTTTCCTTACCATTTTTGTATGTGGTGTGCCACTTCTGAATCCAGTTGTTCTAGGTTCTTGTGAATGATGCTCATGCTCACGAATTTAGGCTGCACGAAGACAAGGTTTGCTGGGCTGCATTATCACACAATGCCATGAGCAGAGTCCTACAGTGGCTTACTGAAAAGGACAACACCGCGCATTTGGGAAAATGCCTTGCTCACTGCACTAAAGTCTGAAACTCTCTTCTCAAACTTCTCATGTATGTTCGGATAAAGCAGTTCATTCTCCTGGACACTTTTGTCAGTATAAGTGCATCCTTCTCACTCTCCTGTACAATACCGATTTGAATCCATCTTCAATTGTTTCAGAATTTGAACTAATCCTAAAATCAAAAAGTTGTGCCAGGCCAAGGCTAATAGGCCTTGTTCACTGTCTCGGATTTTAAACTAACCCTAAATGTATTTGAACTCCTATAATTTGGAGTGCAGATCATAAAGATTCAGTGAACTCCCCTTCTCCTAAAACAGTTACCTGCTACTCATTTAACATGTCCTAAATTTTTTTGGACTCTCATAATTTGGAGTGCAAATCATAAAAATTCAGTGAACTCCCCTTCTCCTAAAACAATTACCATGTTACTCATTTAACATGTCATATGCACTCAAATCCTAGATACTCAGATGTCGTCTACTCCGTATATTCTTTGCCTGATCATTTGAGGAGTATCATTTGAGAAGTATCATTTCATACCTGCTGCCAGAAGATATGATTTCTTGAAACTCCTTCAAGAAGCAACGACAACCTTGATGAGAAATTTGCCTAATATCCGACTTGCTATACCGAGATAAATAATATGATTCCATTCCAGGAACATAACCGCATTGACATTTTTTTAGCATTCAATAGCTCCAGTAGGTCGACGGCTCATCTGGTTGTAGTGAAGATCCTGCAAAACCATGAGAAAAAATAAATCTATATTCTCTCAACCCGCTCTGCTTCCCAACAAGTAGTAACACAAGTTAAAATATCTGAATTCTCTATGCTCTTTCATGCAACAAACACAAGCAAGCAAAATAGCATCAGAGGATAATTAATAGAGCTCCCACAATGAGAACAGGTACAAGAATTGGCACTTGCTGCTGCTCTAGTACAGTACGTGATCTGTTGAGTGGGACTAAGTGCATAGCAATCAAGAGGCCGAAACAAAGAACATACATTATTAGTGGGACGCGTGGAATTTCTTATCTGAATCATTCCTTAAGAGCTGCCCGATTAAAAAGACTGACATGCCGGGCTTCTCAAGAGGCAGGTCGCTGCCCATGCCGTGCTTCTTCATATAACGATCACCATCCACAGCAATTTTTCATATTCATCGAGAAATAAGAACATACCAATTTGGCAGCATTTACTAAATCATATCAGTACTCCACATAAATCAGAAAATTGAATGAAAATATTTAGGGTCTTCTTGTTTACACCTGTAGGGAGGCAATATTTCTAAGCACATGTTTGATACCAAAAGAATCAGTGAAACTTTGCAAAATCAAAAAAATCATGAAATCAAAACAACATAAATTAATTAAATGAGTAGCAGGGGTTGCTACGGCCGAACAAAGTTAAATTCAGATAAACAAATTGTAAATTGGTCTTTTAAAGTGCAAAAAATAATCAAAAGTCAGGGGTGAACGGTAGCAAGAAAAAAATTAAATTCAGATAAACAAATAGTAAATTGGTCTCTGGAAGTTGCAAAAAATAATCAAAAACTCATGGGTAAATGGTAACAACAGACGGTTGGTAATATCTTCCCTCAAATGTTGTAGATAAATAAATGATTGCACATTGCTCGCCATAAGAATAAATTTAACAATCAGGACCGAACACTCCCAATTGACTTTTATGTAAAAAATAGTACACACATTGTTTCATGATGACATGTGCACATGGATGAAATACTCACCCTTAATGATCTTCAGTGTATTTTTTAAATATGTAACATTATCCCTCGCGAATTATTTATATTTGGATAAAGAGATAGTAACTTGTTTAGATTACATTTTATAGATAGTTCAAAGGTGAGTTGGACCTAAAATAGTATTGTCTTAAGATTTCTGTATGCCATATACAAATTTGAGTGATTTTACAGCTTTGAGCACAACAAGTATATATATCTACTTCTGGGTGATGATTTCTAAAGACAGGTCCTATCATGTAAAGAAAATTTACTAATGATGATAGTTAAAACTCTGCCATAAGGTTGTGTACAAAACAATCAATCTTTTTCTATGAAAAAAGATAAACTTTTGACTAAAATATTATTGTCGTAGATTGCTCAAATTTATAGCAGGTAACTACATAAATATCATTTCAAATTATACACACCGCACTAACCAATAATTCAATTTAATGACACTATACTATAGGCAAATGCACTGCTTCAAACAGCAATTAGAACAAGCTGTGTGATACACCCTATATGGAACACAACGGGCGGTCCGCTAGCCCATGGTGCCCAGCCGGTCATACATCAGGCAGCACTCAGGCAGTGCCGCAACACAGCAGCTAGCCAAGCAGGCTCTACACGACATAGTCTAATTTGCATCAGTTCTAGGCATTGCAAATAATACACTAACATAAAAAATTACAATTTCTAATAACTGCACTATAGCAATTTCAGTGTTTCACCAAGCACCAAGACAGAGAAACCAATCCATAAACTATGAGTACAGAATTAGAACTGAGGCACTGCGTAGTAGCATCATCGTCGTTGTTGCACATCTGAATAACACATTGTCACACTCAAACACGCAGCGGAAGCAGTTTGGGAACAGATCAGTAGAGATAGAAAAATTAAGAATAGAGTACAGACCTTGTAGCTAGTTCCTCCTCCTCCTCTCTACCCTGGCCTGCTGAGTGTTGAACTTGCCTGCTCGATTGGTCGTGGCAGCGTCGGCAGTGCGTACCGTATGTAGGGATTGAGATTCGAAGAAGGGGAACACCCGGAACAGGGATGAAAAAGGAGTGCAAGGATGGAGATGTGTGCTGGCCTGCCGGGAAAGGGAGGGCTTCTGGTACACCACCTGCAGGCCGACCCTCCGCCTGCTGGAAAGATGTAGGATAACGTTGCATAGAAAACAAAAATTTTCCTACCGCGAACACGCAATCCAAGCCAAGATGCAATCTAGAAGACGGTAGCAACGAGGGGGTATCGAGTCTCACCCTTGAAGAGATTCCAAAGCCTTCAAGATGAGGCTCTTGTTGCTGCGGTAGACGTTCACTTGCCGCTTGCAAAAGCGCGTAGAAGATCTTGATCACGATCGCTTCCGGCGCCACGAACGGGCAGCACCTCCGTACTCGGTCACACGTTCGGTTGTTGATGAAGACGACGTCCACCTCCCCGTTCCAGCGGGCAGCGGAAGTAGTAGCTCCTCTTGAATCCGACAGCACGACGGCGTGGTGTCGGTGGTGGTGGAGAAAACCGGCGGAGCTTCGCTTAAGCGTGCGGAATGTGGTGGAGGAGAGAGACCGCTAGGGTTTGGGGAGAGAGAGGGGTTGGGCGCCGGCCCTCTAAGGGGTGCGGCCAAGGCTGAGGCTTGAAGTGGCCAGCCCCCTCTCCTATGCCCCTCATTATATAGGTGGAAGCCCCAAGAGTTCTAGTCCAAGTCTTCGAATAAGACCCCAACACTAAAACCTCCCATATGTGGGAAACCTACTCAAGGAGGGAGTCCTACCCAAGGTGGGACTCCCACCTTTCCTTGAGGTGGCTTGGCCGGCCACCCTAGAGGAGTCCACCTTGGACTCCTCCCTTTAGGGTTGGCTGGCCATGCAAGGTGGAGTCCCTCCGGGACTCTACTTTCCATGGTGATTTCTTCCGGACTTTTCTAGAACCTTCTAGAACCTGCCATAAATGCACCGGATTATTTCCAAACTTGGAATATGACTTCCTATATATGAATCTTATTCTCCGACCATTCCGGAACTCCTCGTGATGTCCGGGATCTCATCCGGGACTCCGAACAAATATTCGAACTCCATTCCATATTCAAGTTCTACCATTTCAACATCAAACCTTAAGTGTGTCACCCTACGGTTCGTGAACTATGCGGACATGGTTGAGTACTCACTCCGACCAATAACCAATAGCGGGATCTGGAGATCCATAATGGCTCCCACATATTCAACGATGACTTCAGTGATCGAATGAACCATTCACATACGATACCAATTCCCTTTGTCACGCGATATTTTACTTGTCCGAGGTTTGATCATCGGTATCACTCTATACCTTGTTCAACCTCGTCTCCCGACAAGTACTCTTTACTCGTACCATGGTATGTGGTCTCTTATGAACTTATTCATATGCTTGCAAGACATTAGACGACATTCCACCGAGAGGGCCCAGAGTATATCTATCCGTCATCGGGATGGACAAATCGCACTGTTGATCCATATGCCTCAACTCATACTTTCCGGATACTTAATCCCACCTTTATAACCACCCATTTACGCAAGTGGCGTTTGATGTAATCAAAGTACCTTTCCGGTATAAGTGATTTACATGATCTCATGGTCATAAGGACTAGGTAACTATGTATCGAAAGCTTATAGCAAATAACTCAATGACGTGATCTTATGCTATGCTTAATTGGGTGTGTCCATTACATCATTCATACAATGATATAACCTTGTTATTAATAACATCCAATGTTCATGATTATGAAACTAATCATCCATTAATCAACAAGCTAGTTTAAGAGGCATACTAGGGACTTCTTTGTTGTCTACATATCACACATGTACTAATGTTTCGGTTAATACAATTATAGCATAATATATAAACATTTATCATAAACACAAAGATATAAATAATAACCACTTTATTATTGCCTCTAGGGCATATCTTCTTCAGTCTCCCACTTGCACTAGAGTCAATAATCTAGTTTACATTTGTAAAGATATAACACCTTGGCCTTCTGGTGCTTTATCATGTATTGCTCACGGGAGAGGTTTTAGTCAACGGATCTGACACGCTCATAAACGTATGTATTTTGTAATTCATTTGCGTCTCAACGCATCACTCATTTCCAAATGAGTCGGTATTAAATATGTTTGGTCTTCTGGTGGAACCTTAATTCCGCGGTCTGAAATATGTCACTAATATTGTCACACACAATATAGCTTCAAAGTTCTGACTCTGTCGGAACTACACCAAGTTCTCAAAGAACCTCTTGACTTAACATCCTTTATCATTGTCAAAACAATGACATACTCTGCCTTCTTTTGTAGAATCCGTCACAATATTTAGAACTCTTCTAAATCTAGCATAAACAACTTCTAGCTCATTGTGCTACCTTTTAAACAACACTTAGTCTAATTTAAGATTGAAATTATATTTTATATGTGACAAAACCAATATCGGTGTAACACCTTACAGCGATTTGTTTGTCATTTCCTCATACAAAACTATATATATATCCTTAGTTCTTCTAAAGAACTCAAGAATATTCTTACTGTCGTCCAATGATCATCATATGAATCATTCTGGTATATGCTCATAACACTTTATAGCACATGACATCTGATTGTGTACATATTATTCGTGATCTATAATCACTCATGTGTTTTTACTCATTGAGTGTCGATACATTCAAGTCTTGTTAAAACTTAACATGACAAGAACATTTTCTTAATATTTATATATTGAACTACTTCAATATCCATTCTATGTACTTTGACTTAAACTTATTATGTGTTTCAATCTATCTTCATAGATCTTGACACTAAATATGTTTTAGTCCATATTCTTTCATTGAAATTAATTTCTCAATGAAACCTTTTAATCAAGTATGTAATTACATCATTTATAACCAACTATATGTCACCTACATAAAGTATTATAAATATGTCTCAGCGCTCCCACTTAATTTCTTGCAAATGCAAGCCTCTTCATTTTCTCTTGATGAAATCAAAAACTCTTTGACTATTTCATCTGGTGAAGATTCCAACTCCGCGATACTCACTTCATCCAATTGAAGTTTGTATACCTATCTAGTATTCTATGGACAGGCAAAACTCTTGGTAGTATTTTGTATACACCTTTAATACATACTTCTGATAAGTAATGTATTTTACCATCCTACTAGCATATCTCATAAAAGAAATATGTAGTGATTACTAGAATAATCCACATAGACTATAAGCATTGCTACGGAAGATCTAATCTTATCGTAGTCAACTCTTTGAACTTTGTCGTAAACAATTTTTCGATAAGTCGAGCTCTTTCAAGGATATTTTATCCAAGTCTATAGATCCATTTGCTTTCAAAAATTATTCATCTATTATGGATTTCATGACGCATGGCCATTTTAACGGAGTCAGGGCCCATCATAACTTCTTTGTTTGTAGTTGGTTTATCATTGTTCAAAATCAATCCTTTGTTCACAAATCATTTATTTGATCACAAAGTAAACCATACCTACAAGGTTCAATATGTACTTCGATCTCCATGGCTAAAACACTTTGTAGTCATGGGAGCCATGATCGTCGTGGCCGCTTCCGAAACAAATTCCGATGCTGCGCTACTCTGATCATTATGCTCAGGTTCATAAACCTTATCAAATTATATTGTCCTCCCACTCAAAAACGTCACTATAAACAATTTCTCGGAAATAAGAAACATTGACAAACACTTTTGTCTTTGTCTCGTGGGTAGAATTCCCAATTAAATCTCTGGGATAACCAACAAAGACATTCATCCGATTTTGGTTGTAAACTCTTAGACCAAAATTTAAAGAAAGACTATTAGGGTTTATACCCATACCATAACTTGTATGGTGTCATTTCAACGGATCATGATGATGCTCTATTCAGTGTAAAAGCGGTAGTCACTAAAGCATAATCCACAAAAATATAATGGCGTCATAATATTTTATCTCATCATTAATCCAACAAGGTTTGGATACATATCTCGGATACTATATCATCATTATGATACTCCAAGAAATGTGAGTTGTAGAACAATTTCATAACTCTCTTAGATGTTTGCTAAAACTCGTAATTCAAATATTTCTACCATGATCCAATCATAGATATTTGATTTTTCTATTACGATGATTTCCACTTCATGCTGAAAATTATTTGAATCCATTCAAATGTTTCAAACTTCTTCCTTATTGAATATATCCACATATATATACTCAATTCATTGTTGAAAGTTTTCATGAAGTAGAAGAATCTCCCGCACACAACTATGCCAAGTGAACCACATACATCATCATGTATTTTTCCACTAAGTTAGTTGCCCGTTCAACTTTTGGCCTATGAACGGTATTTTAATCATTCTCTTTAGAAAAGATTTGCAAGCGTCAAATGATTCAAAAATCAAGTGACTCCAAAAATCCATTTGCATGGAGTTCCTTCATGCGTTCCTTTCTAACATGACCTAAATGGCGGTTCCACAAATAAGCGGAATTCAAATCATTTGCCTTATGGCATTTTAGCGTCAGTTTTATGTATGTGTGTTTCACCATTAAGATTTATAATAACTTATCCATCGTACATGGAGTAATGTCATAATTTGAACAACTCATTGTTTTTATTTGACCAGAGCAAAATAACAATTATTAAGTTCTTTATTATAAATTCTAAGGGCCAGATAGAATGCCAACGACGAACACAATAACACTTTATTTTGTTCCAGACGTGTATTCCTATCATATTCCTTGTTAGTCACTGATACGTCTCCGACGTATCGATAATTTCTTATGTTCTATGCCATATTATTGATGATACCTACATGTTTTATGCACACTTTATGTCATATTCGTGCATTTTCTGGAACTAACCTATTAACAAGATGCCGAAGTGCCGCTCTCGTTTTCTGCCGTTTTTGGTTTCGTAAATCCTAGTAACGAAATATTCTCGAAATTGGACGAAACAAAGACCCGGGGCCTATTTCGCCACGAACCTTCCGGAAGACCGAAGAGCATACGAAGTGGGGCCACGAGGTGGCCAAACCACAAGGCGGCGCGGCCAGGGGGGCCCACGCCGCCCGTGGTGTGGGCCCCTCGTCGCCCCCCGACTCGCCCTTCCGCCTACTTAAAGCCTCCGTCGCGAAACCCCCGAGGCGAAAAACCACGATACGGAAAACCTTCCGCAGACGCCGCCGCCGCCGATCCCATCTCGGGGATTCTCGAGATCTCCTCCCGCACCCCGCCGGAGAGGGGATTCATCTCCCGGAGGACTCTACACCGCCATGGTCGCCTCCGGAGTGATGAGTGAGTAGTTCACCCCTGGACTATGGGTCCATAGCAGTAGCTAGATGGTTGTCTTCTCCTCATTGTGCTTCATTGTTGGATCTTGTGAGCTGCCTAACATGATCAAGATCATCTATCCGTAATACTCTATGTTGTGTTTGTCGGGATCCGATGGATAGAGAATACCATGTTATGTTAATTATCAAGTTATTACATATGTGTTGTTTATGATCTTGCATGCTCTCCGTTACTAGTAGAGGCTCTGGCCAAGTTTTTGCTTTTAACTCCAAGAGGGAGTATTTATGCTCGATAGTGGGTTCATGCCTCGCATTGACACCTAGGACAGATGACAGAAAGTTCTAAGGTTGTGTTGTGTTGTTGCCACTAGGGATAAAACATTGGCGCTATGTCCGAGGATGTAGTTGTTGATTACATTACGCACCATACTTAATGCAATTGTCTCGTTGCTTTGCAACTTAATACTGGAAGGGGTTCGGACGATAACCTCGAAGGTGGACTTTTAGGCATAGATGCAGCTTGGATGGCGGTCTATGTACTTTGTCGTAATGCCCAATTAAATCTCACTATACTTATCATGTCATGTATGTGCATTGTTATGCCCTCTCTATTTGTCAATTGCCCGACCGTAATTTGTTCACCCAACATGCTTTTATCTTATGGGAGAGACACCTCTAGTGAACTCGTGGACCCCGGTCCATTCTTTTAATACCGAAATACAAATCTGTCGCAATACTTGTTTTACTCGTTTTCTCTCGCAAACAATCATCTTCCACACAATACGGTTAACCCTTTGTTACAGCCAGCCGGTGAGATTGACAACCTCACCGTTTCGTTGGGGCAAAGTACTTTGGTTGTGTTGTGCAGGTGTTCCATGTTGGCGCCGGAATCTCCGGTGTTGCGCCGCACTACATCCCGCCGCCATCAACCTTCAACGTGCTTCTTGACTCCTACCGGTTCGATTAAACCTTGGTTTCTTACCGAGGGAAACTTGCCGCCGTGCGCATCACACCTTCCTCTTGGGGTTCCCAACGGACGTGTCAACTACACGCATCAAGCAAATTTCTGGCGCCGTTGCCGGGAGATCAAGACACGCCGCAAGGGGAGTCTCCACTTCCCAATCTCTTTACTTTGTTTTTGTCTTGCTTTATTTTATTTACTACTTTGTTTGCTGCACTTATATCAAAACACAAAAAAATTAGTTGCTAGTTTTACTTTATTTACTCGTCTTGCACTCTATATCAAAAACACAAAAAAATTAGTTTACTTGCATTTACTTTATCTAGTTTGCTTTATTTACTACCGCTAAAATGGCCAACCCTGAAAATACTAAGTTGTGTGACTTCACTAGCACAAATAATAATGATTTCCTATGCACACCTATTGCTCCACCTCGCTACTACAGCAGAATTCTTTGAAATTAAACCTCGCTTTACTAAATCTTGTTATGCGAGAGCAATTTTCTCGGGTGTTAGTTCCGATGATGCTGCCGCCCATCTCAATAATTTTGTTGAACTATGTGAAATGCAAAAGTATAAAGATGTAGATGGTGACATTATAAAATTAAAATTGTTTCCTTTCTCATTAAGAGGAAGAGCTAAAGATTGGTTGCTATCTCTCGCCTAAGAATAGTATTGATTCATGGACTAAATGCAAGGATGCTTTTATTGGTAGATATTATCCCCCTACTAAAATTATATCTTTGAGGAGTAGCATAATGAATTTTAAACAATTGGATAATGAACATGTTGCTCAAGCTTGGGAAAGAATGAAATCTCTCGGTTAAAAATTGCCCAACCCATGGACCGACTACTTGGATGATCATCCAAACCTTCTATGCAGACTAAATTTTTCTTCGCGGAATTTATTGGATTCAGCCGCTGGAGGTACCTTTATGTCCATCACTCTTGGTGAAGCAACAAAGCTTCTTGATAATATGATGATTAATTACTCTGAATGGCACACGGAAAGAGCTCCACAAGGTAAGAAGGTAAATTCGTTGAAGAATCCTCTTCCTTGAATGATAAGGTTGATGCTATTATGTCTATGCTTGCAAATGATAGGACTAATGTTGATCCTAATAATGTTCCATTAGCATCATTGGTTGCTCAAGAAGAACATGTTGATGTAAACTTCATTAAAAATAATAATTTCAACAACAATGCTTATCGGAACAATTCTAGTAATTACTATAGGCCATATCCTTATAATAATGGTAACGGTTATGCTAATTCTTATGGGAATTCTTACAACAATAATAGGAATACACCCCTGGACTTGAAGCCATGCTTAAAGAATTTATTAGTACACAAACCGTTTTTAACAAATCTATTGAGGAAAAGCTCAATAAAATTGATATTCTTGTTTCTAGAGTTGATAGTCTTGCCTCCGATGTTGATCTTTTGAAATCGAAAGTTATGCCTAATAGGGATATTGAAAATAAAATTGTTACTACAGCAAATGCCATCCAAGTTAGAATTAATGAGAATATAAGATTAATGGCTGAAGCACGTGCTAGGTGGGATAGAGAAGAAAATGAAAAACTAGCTAAAGAGAAAAATGTAGCTAAAGTTTGGACTATTACCACCACTAGCAATGCTAATAATTCACATGTTGCTGCACCTCCTACTATCAATGGTAAAATAATTGGTGTTGGCAATGCTTCTACTCCTAGTGCAAAGCGCGCAAAATTACCCGAAACCGCTAAAACTCGCCGAAACTGCTTGTGATAAAACTGCTGAAATTTTTTCCAACCTTGGGGATGATAATCTCATTGCTTTAGATTGTAATGATTTAGATTTTGATGATTGCCACATCTCTGAAGTTATAAAGTTCTTACAAAAACTTGCTAAAAGTCCTAATGCTAGCGCTATAAACTTGGCTTTCACAAAACATATTACAAATGCTCTCATAAAAGCTAGAGAAGAGAAACTAAAACTTGAAACTTCTATTCCTAGAAAGCTAGAGGATGGTTGGGAGCCCATCATTAAAATGCGAGTCAAAGATTTTGATTGTAATGCTTTATGTGATCTTGGTGCAAGTATTTCTGTTATGCCTAAAAAAGTCTATGATATGCTTGACTTGCCACCATTGAAAAATTGTTATTTGGATGTTAATCTCGCTGATAATGCTAAAAAGAAACCTTTGGGAAAAGTTGATAATGTTCATATTATGGTTAACAATAACCTTGTCCCCGTTGATTTTGTTGTCTTGGATATTGAATGCAATGCATCTTGCCCCATTATATTGGGAAGACCTTTTCTTCGAACCGTTGGTGCTACTATTGATATGAAGGAAGGTAATATTAAATATCAATTTCCTCTCAAGAAAGGTATGGAACACTTCCCTAGAAAGATAATGAAGTTACCTTATGATTCTATTATTAGAACAAATTATGATGTTGATGCTTCGTCTCTCGATGTTACTTGAGATACACTTTCTGCGCCTAGCTGAAAGGCGTTAAAGAAAAGCGCTTATGGGAGACAACCCATGTTTTTACTCCAGTATTTTTGTTTTATATTTGTGTCTTGGAAGTTGTTTACTACTGTAGCAACCTCTCCTTATCTTAGTTTTGAGTTTTTTTGTGCCAAGTAAAGTCTTTGATAGTAAAGTAAGTACTAGATTTGGATTACTGCGCAGTTCCAAATTTCTTTGCTGTCACGAATCTGGGTCTACCTCCCTGTAGGTAGCTCAGAAAATTAAGCCAATTTACGTGCATGATCCGCAGATATGTACGCAACTTTCATTCAATTTGAGCATTTTCATTTGAGCAAGTCTGGTGGCCTAATAAAATCCATCTTTACGGACTGTTCTGTTTTGACAGATTCTGCCTTTTATTTCGCATTGCCTCTTTTGCTATGTTGGATGAATTTCTTTGATCCATTAATGTCCAGTAGCTTTATGCAATGTCCAGAAGTGTTAAGAATGATTGTGTCACCTCTGAACATGTGAATTTTTATTATGCACTAACCCTCTAATGAGTTGTTTCGAGTTTGGTGTGGAGGAAGTTTTCAAGGATCAAGAGAGGAGTATGATGCAATATGATCAAGGAGAGTGAAAGCTCTAAGCTTGGGGATGCCCCGGTGGTTCACCCCTGCATATTTTAAGAAGACTCAAGCGTCTAAGCTTGGGGATGCCCAAGGCATCCCCTTCTTCATCGACAACATTATCAGGTTCCTCCCCCGAAACTATATTTTTATTCCGTCACATCTTATGCACTTTGCTTGGAGCGTCGGTTTGTTTTTGTTTTTGTTTTGTTTGAATAAAATGGATCCTAGCATTCACTTTGTGGGAGAGAGACACGCTCCACTGTAGCATATGGACAAATATGTCCTTAGGCTCTACTCATAGTATTCATGGCGAAGTTTCTTCTTCGTTAAATTGTTATATGGTTGGAATTGGAAAATACTACATGTAGTAACTCTAAAATGTTTTGAATAATTTGATACTTGGCAATTGTTGTGCTCATGTTTAAGCTCTTGCATCATATACTTTGCACCCACTAATGAAGAAATACTTAGAGCTTGCTAATTTGGTTTGCATATTTAGTTTCTCTAGAGTCTAGATAATATCTAGTATTGAGTTTTGAACAACAAGGAAGACGGTATGGAGTCTTATAATGTTTACAATATGTCTTTTATGTGAGTTTTGATGTACCGTTCATCCTTGTGTTTGTTTCAAATAACCTTGCTAGCCTAAACCTTGTATCGAGAGGGAATACTTCTCATGCATCCAAAATACTTGAGCCAACCACTATGCCATTTGTGTCCACCATACCTACCTACTACATGGTATTTATCCGCCATTCCAAAGTAAATTGCTTGAGTGCTACCTTTAAAATTCCATCATTCACCTTTGCAATATATAGCTCATGGGATAAATAGCTTAAAAACTATTGTGGTAAATAATATGTACTTATGCACTTTATCTCTTATTAAGTTGCTTGTTGTGCGATAACCATGCTTCTGGGGACGCCATCAACTATTCTTTGTTGAATATCATGTGAGTTGCTATGCATGTCCGTCTTGTCCGAAGTAAGAGAGATCTACCACCTTTATGGTTGGAGCATGCATATTGTTAGAGAAGAACATTGGGCCGCTAACTAAAGCCATGAATCATGGTGGAAGTTTCAGCCTTGGACATATATCCTCAATCTCATATGAGAATAATAATTGTTGCCACATGCTTATGCATTAAAGAGGAGTCCATTATCTCGTTGTCCATGTTGTCCCGGTATGGATGTCTAAGTTGAGAATAATCAAAAGCGAGAAATCCAAAATGCGAGCTTTCTCCTTAGACCTTTGTACAGAGCGGCATGGAGGTACCCCATTGTGACACTTGGTTAAAACAGGTGCATTGCAAAGATCCGGTAGTCCAAGCTAATTAGGACAAGGTGCGGGCACTATTAGTATACTATGCATGAGACTTGCAACTTGTAAGATATAATTTACATAACTCATATGCTTTATTACTACCGTTGACAAAATTGTTTCATGTTTTCAAAATAAAAGCTCTAGCACAAATATAGCAATCGATGCTTTCCTCTTTGAAGGACCATTCTTTTTTACTTTTATGTTGAGTCAGTTCACCTATCTCTCTCCACCTCAAGAAGCAAACACTTGTGTGAACTGTGCATTGATTCCTACATACTTGCATATTGTACTTGTTATATTACTCTATGTTGACAATTATCCATGAGATATACATGTTACAAGTTGAAAGCAACCGCTGAAACTTAATCTTCCTTTGTGTTGCTTCAATACCTTTACTTTGATT
>NC_061510.1:9764962-9779607 GCF_022539505.1 Lolium rigidum | reverse complement strand
TGAGGATCATATGTTTTCACCAAGTGTTAATGCTTTGCTCCGTGCTCTATTAAATGGAGTACCTTAATCGCCGCAGATTCCCTAGAGGCCCTGGCCGCCAACGGCTGGTAGGACAAAAGATGTTGTACAAGTTTATCATTGCGAGCACGTATGACTATATATGGAAAACATGCCTACATGATTAATAATCTTGATGTTCTGTCTTAATGCTATTTCAATCCTATCAATTGCCCAACTGTAATTTGTTCTCCCAACACTTGTTATTGGAGAGTTACCACTAGTGTAGATAGCTGGGAACCCCGGTCCATCTTTCATCATCATATACTTGTTTCTACATGTCATTGGAAGTAGTATCAACTATTTTCTGGTGCCATTGCCTCTGTGTTACTATTACCGCTGCTATGTTACTGTTACTACTGCTCTCATATCACTGCTACTTTCACATCACCCCTGTTACTAGTGCTTTTCCAGGTGCAGCTGAATTGACAACTCAGTTGTTAAGGCTTATAAGTATTCTTTACCTCCCCTTGTGTCGAATCAATAAATTTGGGTTTTACTTCCCTCGAAGACTGTTGCGATCCCCTATACTTGTGGGTTATCACATCTTCGTAAATCATCGGCGGTAACACCCGAACATAGGGCGCTCTGCAGGCCCGACGGACTCATTCCATCTTACTGAGTCGCGCATTTGTTTGTATGGTGGTCATCAACAAGTTGTGAGCGATCAATTCACGTTGCAGGCCCGATGGACCTGTAGTAATCACAACATATCTTGCTGAGCCGTATTTATTTTGCATAATTTCCATCGATTGCAACCCTCGCATGTTCCTTGAGGCTTTCGACGAAAATTAGATGATAAAAACTTCGCAGCCCCCGAGTATTGCTGGGTATGCTTTGATGTGTCGACAAAGCCCCCGAGTATTGCCGGGTATGCCTTGATGTGTCAACAAAGCCCCCGAGTATTGCCGGGTATGCCGTGATGTGTCGACAAAGCCCCCGAGTATTGCAGGGTATGCTTTGATGAAATCATTGATAATATAAGGTTTCTTTATGTTTTCTTGAATTCCAGCGCTCCCAAAGGGAGTGATAGTTGTAATAGCCGAAGATATCCCAGGAGCCCCCGAGTGATTCCAGCGCCCCCAAAAGTGTATCGAGTCAATATTATATAAGTTGATATCCATTGAAGATCACAGACGATGAATCCATCGACCGGGAATGTATCGGGTCAAAATTTATATAGCCATAGAAGATAAACCCATTGATAACCTTAGATGATGAAGCCATTGACCCGGGAGTGCATCGGGAGAAGATATATCCAGAGCCAAAGAACATAAATCCATTGATAACGATAGATGATGAATCTACTAACCCGAGAGTGCGTCAGGTCAATATTTATATAGTCATAGAAGATAAATCCATTGATAACGATAGATGATCAAGCCATTAGCTCAGCTGTGATGAGGCCAATATGGAAGCAAGTCGCGTGGTTAACACGGTCGAAGTAATTGCGCAATCAGAAATAGTTGATGTGGCGGGCGCAATGGAAGTAATCGTCTGGCCTGAAATAGCACGCATATCTTCTTCTTCGCCTTCGTGGACAGGCTTTAACGACTGGGTTTTGGTGAACTCTGCGCGAAAGCACTGCATCCACTTCGGTTGGTGCCGGTGATGTCGGCGTCCTTGGATGTTGCTTGATGGCGTGTAACTCACACGTTCGTTGGGAACCCCAAGAGGAAGGTATGATGTGCACAGCAGCAAGTTTTCCCTCAGAAAGAAACCAAGGTTTATTGAACCAGGAGGAGCCAAGAAGCACGTTGAAGGTTGATGGCGGCGGGATGTAGTGCGGCGCAACACCGAGGATTCCGGCGCCAACGTGGAACCTGCACAACACAACCAAAGTACTTTGCCCCAACGAAACGAGTGAGGTTGTCAATCTCACCGGCTTGCTGTAACAAAGGATTAACCGTATTGTGTGGAAGATGATTGTTTGCGAGAAAACAGTAAAAACAAGTATTGCAGTAGATTTGTATTTCAGGTATAAAAGAATGGACCGGGGTCCACAGTTCACTAGAGGTGTCTCTCCCATAAGATAAAAGCATGTTGGGTGAACAAATTACAGTCGAGCAATTGACAAATAGAGAGGGCATAACAATGCACATACATGTCATGATAAATATAGTGAGATTTAATTGGGCATTACGACAAAGTACATAGACCGCCATCCAACCTGCATCTATGCCTAAAAGTCCACCTTCGAGGTTATCATCCGAACCCCTTCCGGTATTAAGTTGCTAAACAACGGACAATTGCATTAAGTATGGTGCGTAATGTAATCAACAACTACATCCTCTGGACATAGCATCAATGTTTTATCCCTAGTGGCAACAGCACATCCATAACCTTAGGGGTTTCGTCACTCCCCCGATTCACGGAGACATGAACCCACTATCGAGCATAAATACTCCCTCTTGGAGTTAAGAGCAAAAACTTGGCTGAGCCTCTACTAATAACGGAGAGCATGCAAGATCATAAACAACACATAGGTAATAACTTGATAATTAACATAACATGGTATTCTCTATCCATCGGATCCCGACAAACACAACATATAGCATTACGGATAGATGATCTTGATCATGTTAGGCAGCTCACAAGATCCAACAATGAAGCACAATGAGGAGAAGACAACCATCTAGCTACTGCTATGGACCCATAGTCCGAGGGTGAACTACTCACTCATCACTCCGGAGGCGACCATGGCGGTGAAGAGTCCTCCGGAGATGAATCCCTCTCCGGCAGAGTGCCGGAGGAGATCTCCGAATCCCCCGAGATGGGATTGGCGGCGGCGGCGTCTGCGGAAGGTTTTCCGTATCGTGGCTCTCGCATGCGGGGGTTTCGCGACGGAGGCTTTAAGTAGGCGAAAGGGCAACGTGGGGGGCCACACGAGGGCCCCACGCCATAGGTCGGCGCGGCCGGGGCACGGGCCGCGCCGCCCTATGGTGGCGGCGCCTCGTGGCCCCACTTCGACTCCTCTTCGGTCTTCCGGAAGCTTCGTGGCAAAATAGGACCCCGGGCGTTGATTTCGTCCAATTCCGAGAATATTTCGTTACTAGGATTTCTGAAACCAAAAACAGCAGAAACAAAGAATCGGCTCTTCGGCATCTTGTTAATAGGTTAGTTCCGGAAAATGCACGAATATGACATAAAGTGTGCATAAAACATGTAGATATCATCAATAATGTGGCATGGAACATAAGAAATTATCGATACGTCGGAGACGTATCAGCATCCCCAAGCTTAGTTCTCGCTCGTCCCGAGCAGGTAAAACGATAACAAAGATAATTTCTGAAGTGACATGCCATCATAATCTTGATCATGCTATTTGTAAACATATGTAATGAATGCAGCGATCAAAACGATGGTAATGACATGAGTAAACAAGTGATTCATAAAGCAAAGACTTTTCATGAATAGTACTTCAAGACAAGCATCAATAAGTCTTGCATAAGAGTTAACTCATAAAGCAATAAATCAAAGTAAAGGTATTGAAGCAACACAAAGGAAGATTAAGTTTCAGCGGTTGCTTTCAACTTGTAACATGTATATCTCACGGATAATTGTCAACATAGAGTAATATAACAAGTGCAATATGCAAGTATGTAGGAATCAATGCACAGTTCAAACAAGTGTTTGCTTCTTGAGGTGGAGAGAGATAGGTGAACTGACTCAACATAAAAGTAAAAAGAATGGTCCTTCAAAGAGGAAAGCATCGATTGCTATATTTGTGCTAGAGCTTTTATTTTGAAAACATGAAACAATTTTGTCAACGGTAGTAATAAAGCATATAAGTTATGTAAATTATGTCTTACAAGTTGCAAGCCTCATGCATAGTATACTAATAGTGCCCGCACCTTGTCCTAATTAACTTGGACTACCGGATCTTTGCAATGCACATGTTTTGACCAAGTGTCACAATGGGGTACCTCCATGCCGCCTGTACAAAGGTCTAAGGAGAAAGCTCGCATTTTGGATTTCTCGCTTTTGATTATTCTCAACTTAGACATCCATACCGGGACAACATGGACAACAGATAATGGAGTCCTCTTAAATGCATAAGCATGTGGCAACAATTATTATTCTCATATGAGATTGAGGATATATGTCCAAAACTGAAACTTCCACCATGAATCATGGCTTTAGTTAGCGGCCCAATGTTCTTCTCTAACAATATGTATGCTCCAACCATTAAGGTGGTAGATCTCTCTTACTTCGGACAAGACGGACATGCATAGCAACTCACATGATATTCAACAAAGGGTAGTTGATGGCGTCCCCGTAAAACATGGTTATCGCACAACAAGCAACTTAATAAGAGATAAAGTGCATAAGTACATATTCAATACCACAATAGTTTTTAAGCTATTTGTCCCATGAGCTATATATTGTAAAGGCGAATGATGGAATTTTAAAGGTAGCACTCAAGCAATTTACTTTGGAATGGCGGAGAAATACCATGTAGTAGGTAGGTATGGTGGACACAAATGGCATAGTGGTTGGCTCAAGGATTTTGGATGCATGAGAAGTATTCCCTCTCGATACAAGGTTTAGGCTAGCAAGATTATTTGAAACAAACACAAGGATGAACGGTGCAGCAAAACTCACATAAAAGACATATTGTAAACATTATAAGACTCTACACCGTCTTCCTTGTTGTTCAAAACTCAATACTAGATGTTATCTAGACTCTAGAGAAACCAAATATGCAAACCAAATTAGCAAGCTCTAAGTGTTTCTTCATTAATGGGTGCAAAGTATATGATGCAAGAGCTTAAACATGAGCACAACAATTGCGAAGTATCAAATTATCCAAGACATTTTAGAATTACTACATGTAGCATTTTCCAATTCCAACCATATAACAATTTAACGAAGAAGAAACTTCGCCATGAATACTATGAGTAGAGCCTAAGGACATACTTGTCCATATGATACAGCGGAGCGTGTCTCTCTCCCACAAAGTGAATGCTAGGATCCATTTTATTCAAACAAAAACAAAAACAAACCGACGCTCCAAGCAAAGTGCATAAGATGTGACGGAATAAAAATATAGTTTCGGGGGAGGAACTCTGATAATGTTGTCGATGAAGAAGGGGATGCCTTGGGCATCCCCAAGCTTAGACGCTTGAGTCTTCTTAGAATATGCAGGGGTGAACCACCGGGGCATCCCCAAGCTTAGAGCTTTCACTCTCCTTGATCATATTGTATCATACTCCTCTCTTGATCATTGAAAACTTCCTCCACACCAAACTCGAAACAACTCATTAGAGGGTTAGTGCACAATAAAAATTAACATGTTCAGAGGTAACACAATCATTCTTAACACTTCTGGACATTGCATAAAGCTACTGGACATTAATGGATCAAAGAAATTCATCCAACATAGCAAAAGAGGCAATGCGAAATAAAAGGCAGAATCTGTCAAAACAGAACAGTCCGTAAAGATGGATTTAATTGAGGCACCAGACTTGCTCAAATGAAAATGCCCAAATTGAATGAAAGTTGCGTACATATCTGAGGATCACTCACGTAAATTGGCTTAATTTTCTGAGCTACCGACAGGGAGGCAGACCCAGATTCGTGACAGCAAAGAAATCTATTTCTGCGCAGTAATCCAAATCTAGTATTTACTTTACTATCAAAGACTTTACTTGGCACAACAAAACTCAAAACTAAGATAAGGAGAGGTTGCTACAGTAGTAAACAACTTCCAAGACTCAAATATAAAACAAAAATACTGTAGTAAAAACATGGGTTGTCTCCCATAAGCGCTTTTCTTTAACGCCTTTCAGCTAGGCGCAGAAAGTGTATCTCAAGTGTTATCAAGAGACGAAGCATCAACATCATAATTTGTTCTAATAATAGAATCATAAGGTAACTTCATTCTCTTTCTAGGGAAGTGTTCCATACCTTTCTTGAGAGGAAATTGATATTTAATATTACCTTCCTTCATATCAATAGTAGCACCAACGGTTCGAAGAAAAGGTCTTCCCAATATAACGGGGCAAGATGCATTGCATTCAATATCCAAGACAACAAAATCAACGGGGACAAGGTTATTGATAACCATAATATGAACATTATCAACTCTCCCCAAAGGTTTCTTTTTAGCATTATCAGCGAGATTAACATCCAGATAGCAGTTTTTCAATGGTGTCAAGTCAAGCATATCATAGACTTTTTTAGGCATAACAGAAATACTTGCACCAAGATCACATAAAGCATTAAAATCAAAATCTTTGACCCTCATTTTAATGATGGGATCCAAACCATCCTCTAGCTTTCTAGGAATAGAAGTTTCAAGTTTTAGTTTCTCTTCTCTAGCTTTTATGAGAGCATTTGTAATATGTTTTGTGAAAGCCAAGTTTACGAGCGCTAGCATTGGGACTCTTAGCAAGTTTTTGTAAGAACTTTATAACTTCAGAGATGTGGCAATCATCAAAATCTAAATCATTACAATTTAAAGCAATGGGATTATCATCCCCAAGGTTGGAAAAAATTTAGCAGCTTTATCACAGTGCAGTTTCAGCGGTTTTAGCGGTTTCGAGCGCTTTTTGCGCTTTGCAGTAGGAGTAGTAACATTGCCAACACCAATTATTTTATCATTGATAGTAGGAGGTGCAGCAACATGTGGAGCATTAGCATTGCTAGTGGTGGTAATAGTCCAAACTTTAGCTACATTTTTCTCTTTAGCTAGTTTTTCATTTTCTTCTCTATCCCACCTAGCACGCAGTTCAGCCATTAATCTTATATTCTCATTAATTCTAACTTGGATGGCATTTGCTGTAGTAACAATTTTATTTTCAATATCCTTATTAGGCATAACTTTCGATTTCAAAAGATCAACATCGGAGGCAAGACTATCAACCTTAGAAGTGAGAATATCAATTTTATTGAGCTTTTCCTCAACGGATTTGTTAAAGGCAGTTTGTGTACTAATAAATTCTTTAAGCATAGCTTCAAGTCCAGGGGTGTATTCCTATTATTGTTGTAAGAATTCCCATAAGAATTAGCATAACCGTTACCATTATTATAAGGATATGGCCTATAGTTATTACTAGAGTTGTTCCGATAAGCATTGTTGTTGAAATTATTATTTTTAATGAAGTTTACATCAACATGTTCTTCTTGGGCAACCAATGAAGCTAACGGAACATTATTAGGATCAACATTAGTCCTATCATTCACAAGCATAGACATAATAGTATCAATCTTATCATTCAAGGAAGAGGATTCTTCAAAATAATTTACCTTCTTACCTTGTGGAGCTCTCTCCGTGTGCCATTCAGAGTAATTAACCATCATATCATCAAGAAGCTTTGTAGCCGCCCCCAAAGTGATGGACATAAAGGTACCTCCAGCAGCTGAATCCAATAAATTCCGCGAAGAAAAATTTAGTCCTGCATAGAAGGTTTGGATGATCATCCAAGTAGTCGATCCATGGGTTGGGCAATTTTTAACCAAAGATTTCATTCTTTCCCAAGCTTGAGCAACATGTTCATTATCCAATTGTTTAAAATTCATTATGCTACTCCTCAAAGATATAATTTTAGCAGGGGGATAATATCTACTAATAAAAGCATCCTTGCACTTAGTCCATGAATCAATACTATTCTTAGGCAGAGATAGCAACCAATCTTTAGCTCTTCCTCTTAATGAGAAAGGAAACAATTTCAATTTAATAATATCACCATCTACATCCTTATACTTTTGCATTTCACATAGTTCAACAAAATTATTGAGATGGGCAGCAGCATCATCAGAACTAACACCAGAAAATTGCTCTCGCATAACAAGATTCAGTAAAGCAGGTTTAATTTCAAAGAATTCTGCTGTAGTAGCAGGTGGAGCAATAGGTGTGCATAGGAAATCATTATTATTTGTGGTTGTGAAGTCACACAACTTAGTATTTTCAGGGGTGGCCATTTTAGCAGTAGTAAATAAAGCAAACTAGATAAAGTGAATGCAAGTAAACTAATTTTTTTTGTGTTTTTGATATAGAGTGCAAGACAGTAAATAAAGTAAAGCTAGCAACTAATTTTTTTTTGTGTTTTGATATAATGCAGCAAACAAAGTAGTAAATAAAATAAAGCAAAACAAAAACAAAGTAAAGAGGTTGGGAAGTGGAGACTCCCCTTGCAGCGTGTCTTGATCTCCCGGCAACGGCGCCAGAAAAGAGCTTGATGGCGTGTAACTCACACGTTCGTTGGGAACCCCAAGAGGAAGGTATGATGCGCACAGCAGCAAGTTTTCCCTCAGAAAGAAACCAAGGTTTATCGAACCAGGAGGAGCCAAGAAGCACGTTGAAGGTTGATGGCGGCGGGATGTAGTGCGGCGCAACACCAGGGATTCCGGCGCCAACGTGGAACCTGCACAACACAACCAAAGTACTTTGCCCCAACGAAACGAGTGAGGTTGTCAATCTCACCGGCTTGCTGTAACAAAGGATTAACCGTATTGTGTGGAAGATGATTGTTTGCGAGAGAAAACAGTAAAAACAAGTATTGCAACAGATTTGTATTTCAAGTATAAAAGAATGGACCGGGGTCCACAGTTCACTAGAGGTGTCTCTCCCATAAGATAAAAGCATGTTGGGTGAACAAATTACGGTCGGGCAATTGACAAATAGAGAGGGCATAACAATGCACATACATGTCATGATAAATATAGTGAGATTTAATTGGGCATTACGACAAAGTACATAGACCGCCATCCAACCGCATCTATGCCCAAAAGTCCACCT
Organism: Lolium rigidum; assembly: GCF_022539505.1. Taxonomy (NCBI): domain Eukaryota; kingdom Viridiplantae; phylum Streptophyta; class Magnoliopsida; order Poales; family Poaceae; genus Lolium; species Lolium rigidum. Next base: position 9,770,807 of record NC_061510.1, on the reverse strand, counting down.
TCGGGTTATCATCCGAACCCCTTCCAGTATTAAGTTGCTAAACAACGAGACAATTGCATTAAGTATGGTGCGTAATGTAATCAACAACTACATCCTCGGACATAGCATCAATGTTTTATCCCTAGTGGCAACAAGCACATCCATAACCTTAGGGGTTTCGTCACTCCCCAGATTCACGGAGACATGAACCCACTATCGAGCATAAATACTCCCTCTTGGAGTTAAGAGCAAAAACTTGGCCGAGCCTCTACTAATAACGGAGAGCATGCAAGATCATAAACAACACATAGGTAATAACTTGATAATTAACATAACATGGTATTCTCTATCCATCGGATCCCGACAAACACAACATATAGCATTACGGATAGATGATCTTGATCATGTTAGGCAGCTCACAAGATCCAACAATGAAGCACAATGAGGAGAAGACAACCATCTAGCTACTGCTATGGACCCATAGTCCAGGGGTGAACTACTCACTCATCACTCCGGAGGCGACCATGGCGGTGAAGAGTCCTCCGGGAGATGAATCCCCTCTCCGGCAGGGTGCCGGAGGAGATCTCCGGAATCCCCCGAGATGGGATTGGCGGCGGCGGCATCTCCGGAAGGTTTTCCGTATCGTGGCTCTCGGTGCCGGGGGTTTCGCGACGGAGGCTTTAAGTAGGCGAAAGGGCAACGTGGGGGCCACACGAGGGCCCCACGCCATAGGTCAGCGCGGCCGGGGCCCGGGCCGCGCCGCCCTATGGTGGCGGCGCCTCGTGGCCCCACTTCGACTCCTCTTCGGTCTTCCGGAAGCTTCGTGGCAAAATAGGACCCCGGGCGTTGATTTCGTCCAATTCCGAGAATATTTCGTTACTAGGATTTCTGAAACCAAAAACAGCGAGAAAACAACAGAATCGGCTCTTCGGCATCTTGTTAATAGGTTAGTTCCAGAAAATGCACGAATATGACATAAAGTGTGCATAAAACATGTAGATATCATCAATAATGTGGCATGGAACATAAGAAATTATCGATACGTCGAAGACGTATCATTGCTCCCCTCGTTGGAGGCATTGTCGAGGAGCTCCTTCACCTCCCTTGTCGTGTGAAGCCTCACGCTCTCCAGGTGAAAACCTGAGCTTTGGCTTTCGCTAGAGCTGGCATCGATGGCGCCATCATCGTCTGCCCCTTGGAGGTCTGGTACTCCGCTAGGCAAGTTTTGGCATGCTTTGTGTGGCAGCTGCTTCGCCAGCTCGCAGTGCGGACGTCAGAGCGGCGGCTCCGAAGCTCTGGATCATCGAGTGCCGTCTCTTCTTGCTTGGCTTGAAGTGTCGTCGGCTCGTAGCGTGGGTGGCCTCGGGGGCGGTGTGTTGTGTTTGGGCTATCTTTTTTAGGTTCTCGCTAGTGTGTGCGGTCTCGGGACCGGTGTGGACGTCGGAGCGGCGGCTCCGAGAGCTTATGTTTTGAGTGCTGCCACTTCTTGCTAGGGCGGAAGTGTCGTCAGCTCGCGTGGTGCGCGGCCTCCGGGTCGGTGTGTGGCATTTGGGTTGTATAGTTTTTGGCCAGTTTCCCTTATAAATTGGCCAATTTTCCCTCTTCTTGATTAATAGGCAGTGTTCCTGCCGGTTGCTCCAATTTTTTTGTTAAAATATAATATTTATACAAAAAAATAAAGATATTAATGAAAAATCAAATAGAAAACAAATTAAGTTGCAACCAGCTAGGATTCGAACACGAGATGAGCTCTTGTACTTTGAAGGTATCAACCAAATAAGATACGCCAAGGTATTTGTAGGTTGCCAACACAATGAGACCAAGTCAATAGCCGCACACGCCGCCCCTGATTTTGTTTCCCCATACGGATCTCTCTCAAAATGAAAATACCCATATCTCCGTGTCGCCTCTATCCACGGACGCCGCTAGTACTCCCGAGTCCCTGACACCACGAGCATCCGCCGCCAATCACCGTTGTTGTCGTCCATTAGCTCCCATCCCACCGTCTGTTGCATCTCGCCTACGTGGACATCTAGGATGAGCACACCCCCCATTTCTGTTGGTTAGTGGGCACAAAGTCATTTTGGTCTCAATGCTGCCTTAGGGTCATTTCTAGGTGGAGGAAAAGCATACACAAAGCACACACGATCATTTTTTACCCAGGTCCAGGCAGCATTTTGGCTAACAGCCATACGTCCTACTTTGGTGGATTATATGATGCACAAAGTACAAAGGTGATGAACTCTAGTGTCGGGAGGACGGTTTGATAAGCTCCTACACCTCCCACTCTTCATCTTTATTTTCCTCACTCTCTCCAGCTCAATCTTGGCTTTGATGTTGTCAAGAACAAGGCTCTAGCTCTCTTTCGCTCCTCTCTTATCTCTTCTCTCGATCGAACCAAACATAACCTATCTGAATCGAACCCTAACTGTCCCCAAAAAACTCCCCTGTCTCCTGTTGATCTATGGCTTATATACCTCCGGAGGTGGCCTCAACGGATCGCCCGAGCACCGCCCAAGAGCGTTCCCGGTGTGTCGGTGTAATGGGATCCAGGGCCAAGACGATTACACCGCGGCGTGTGCGGGTCCTAGCCCACGACCTCCACGATGCTTCTATGACAACCAGTGGTGAAAAAATGCTCCCCGACTAAGACAAGTCTGGACGAGCAGACAAGACATGGAGAACAAGACAAAGGGAGCCAAGAGCTGCCCTTGGTATCCTCCCGGGAGCATCCCCTGGGAGAGAGACTAAGTGCACAGAAGCGGAGCCTCCGAGCCAAGGCGTGGCCCGGACAGCCCCAGGAAGGGCTTAGAAGCAACCTTTCCTTGGCCAGGCGAGGCCAGGGAGCAAGGGACAACTAGGATCAATGGGACACGTCAGGACTTGCGTGGGGAATAGGCGAGGTGCCCACACCCCTGCGTGCCATGGGGAAGAGGCCTGCGCCGCGGGCAGGAGTGACAGCTCGCTGTCCGAGCTGTCACGCCATCATCAAGTGCGTCAGTGCACCGCACGTGGCCATCCATTGGCCACGTGCACCATCCATCAGCACGTCACCCGCATGGCTCCATCCGATTGAGCCCGGGAACGCTCTTGGGCATTGCCCCGGCGAGCCGTTGTGAACTCCTCTGGAGGTATATAAGCCAGAGATTCACACATTGCGAAAAGGGGTTCAGACGTTGCGAGGTTCAGAGGTTTCGAGGGTCCGGAGGTTGCGAGGGTTGACGTTCAAAGGAGGTTTCACGTTCCAGAGAGAAGGAGGACCACGTCGAGAGAGAGTAGAGAGAGCTAGAGCCTTGTTCTTCACAACGTCAAGGCCAGGATTGAGAGAAGTAGAGATTGAGGAAAAGATTGAGGAAGTCCGGGAGGTGTAGGAGTTGATCAAAGCGTCCTCCCGGCCGAGAGTTCATCACGCTTGTACTTTGTGTCCACAAGATAATCCACCAAAGTGGGACGTAGGGCTGTTAGCCGAAGGCCGGCCTGAACCTGTGTAAAAAATGATTGTGTGTGCTTTGTGTATAATCTTGCTCCGCCTGGGAGTGATCCTAAGGTGGCATTGAGGCCGAAACACCTCCGTGCCCAGTAACCAACAAGAAATGGGGGCGTGATCATCCCCGGTGTCCGCGTAGGTGAGACGCAACATCTGGCGCTCCAGGTAGCACTACAAGAAAAGTTCTGATAGACAACGTCCCAAAATCGTCAACTAAGGGGCATTTTTCGTCGCCTATGGGCCTAACCCGACGATATGGGTTCTGTTGTCGAAACCGCGTCGAGCAAAGTCCTACGACGATTTTTTCGGTCCGTCGCGCTTGGGCGCCCTTCCGCCACGGAAAATCGGACCGTTGCCCAAGTGTTTCCGGAGCCCGTTGACCGCCGACGTCATGCAAACCGACACGTGGCAGTACGCCGTTAACCGGCAGCTAACGGCGTTAACCGGCCGAAACCCGGTGGTAGATGGTAAGCCCACACGAGGCTCGCCACGTCTTAAGCGGGCCGGCCCATTAAGTTTGCGGGCCGGGCCAGCTGACTTAGTTTGACCGGTCAACTATATAGCTGGGCTGGTCCATTAGTTACGTGGGCCGGGCCTAACCTCTAAGGTTGACTGGTCAAAACTTTAATGGGCCGACCCACTAAGCATGTGGGCCGGGCCGAATGCACTCGATTGACCGGTCAACAGGCAAAAGGGCCGGCCCACAAGACATGTGGGACCCACTTTTCTGTTATCGGGCCGGCCCATTTACAAAGTGGGGTCCTCATTAAAGCAACAGGGCCGTGTGGGTACCACTTTCCTGCTATCGGGCCGGCCCATTTAGTACGTGGGGTCCACATTAGATCAAATGGGCCAGGCCAAAAGAACGGGTGGGTCCCACTTTCCTGTTAAAGGGCCAGCCCATTTAGTATGTGGGGTCCACCATATAGCAAGTGGGCCGGCCCAACAAGATAGTGGGCCGGGCCAAAAACACAGGTGGGTCCCACTTTCCGGCTTAAAGGGCCGGCCCATTTAGTATGTGGGGTCCACCATATAGCAATTGGGTCGGCCCAACAAGATAGTGGGTCGGGCCAAAACACCGGTGGGTCCCACTTTCCCGTTAAAGGGCCTACCCATTTAGTATGTGGGGTCCACCGTATAGCAAGTGGGCCGGCCAAAAGCACGGTGGGTCCCACTTTCCGTCAAAGGGCCGGCCCATTTAGTATGTGGGGTCCACCATATAGCAAGTGGGCCTGCCCAACATGCTAGCGGGCCGGGCCAAAAACACAGTGGGTCCCACTTTCGTCTTAAAGGGCCGCCCATTTAGTATGTGGGGACCGCCACAAAAGCAATTGGGCTGGCCCAACCAGTTAGTGGGCCGCCAGCAATGCCCACCTTGAGGGGCTTAGGGTTGACGGAATCCACGTAGGCTAACATGAGACATCGGATACCAAACAAACGGGGACAGAGATTTACCCAGTGTTCGGGGCCCTCGATGAGGTAAAACCCTTACTTCCCGCTATGTCCGATCTTGATTATTGTGAATATCGGGTTACAATGGGGTAGCCGAAGGCTATGACTAAGAACTCGACGAGAAGCTAGATTTGTGTATGACCTAACTCTCGACTTGTGGTGTCTATGGCTGGATTGATTGTGTCCCCCTCGGCAGCCCCTCTCCTGGCCCTTATATTGTGAGCCAGGTCTCGAGAGGTCTGCTCGAGTACGACTAGGTTACAAAGAGAGCTATATCTAAACTTTCCTTGTTCCTTCGTCTCATTGCCTTGTTCTTCAAGAATCCTTTACGGGAACTGACATAGCAGCCCACCTTGGTTAGCATATGATCTTCATGGGCCCCTGGCTAGGCCGTAGGAGGTAGCTCAATATTAGTAACCCGAAGGGTAATGCCCACATCAGTAGCCCCCGAGTAACTGGCCAAAGCATAGCTTTGGGCAGGGACTAAAAGTTGTCTTCTGTTGAATCGTCTATTGATCTTGAAAACTTCATTTTTTATCAGGTTTGCGACAAGTGCTCCCGATGGGGGTAGCCCCCGAGTCTAGGCACGGGTGCTTGCAACCGCGCTTATACTCAAGTTGTACTACTCGAATGTTTTGCGTCTGTCGATGTTTTCTTCAAACTGTTATGGTCATCCGATAACTTCTGTATATCGGGTCTTCAATATCCTCAAGTCAGACCATGCTCGTTGATAGAATGCAAGGGATGTGGAGCAACGTGCCCAGCTTCAATTGATGCTGGTTAACTGCCGATTAGCAAAACAACGCTACTCTACTCAGGATCAAGTCCCCGGGCATGATCCTGGTTCTCGTAGTTCCTTCGGGTCCATCGTTTCTATCGGGTGCGCGACATGCGCTCCCGATGGGAGTAGCCCCCGAGTCTAGGCAC
>NC_061510.1:9740500-9764862 GCF_022539505.1 Lolium rigidum | reverse complement strand
TGCATCCAAAATAAACAAATTAGAGGCAAAACAATAGCAAAAGTGTTCGGGAAAGTAGATACGTTTTGGACGTATCAAACAACACTTGTTCTTTTTATGAATAACAGCACTTGTTCTTTTTATGAATAACCCCAATTCAGTAGCACTTGTTCTTTTTTCAACAGCACTTGTTCCATTTTCTTATTCAACAATTTTTCAATTGGAAGTAGTTCATTTGAATGTATGAATATGATTCAATTTCATTTTCAACATGAAAAATATGATGCAATTTGTCTATGCAACCGGAGAGCATCTAGCAGGAACCCTAACCCTAACTAGCAGTAGGTAAATCCTAACCCTACGGAGGGGGGGATAGGGAAGGGGGGGGGAAGGGGAGAGGAAAGGGAAGAGGGAAGGGGAGAGGGAAGCTCACAGTGGCTAGCGCGCGGCTCCTTCTTCTCCAACGGCGGCGCCGACGTCCCCTCCTCCAACGGCTGGTGCGCGGCTCCTTCTTCTCCAACGGCTGGCGCGCGGCTCCTTCTTCTCCAACGGCGGCGCCGACGTCCCCTCCTCCAACGGCGTGGCGGCGCTGGTGGAGGATGGTGGTGGGGCAGAATGGAGGTGGACGGTGGAGGGGGGATTTGGCGGTGAACGGCGGCGGATGAGGAGAAAGGGGATGGGATCGGCCGTGTGCTTGGAGAAGATGAGGAGAAAACGGTTAAGTCCGTAGTATAGCCGTGCCGAGGCTTGTTGCCGGCGCACCACCTACCTGGTTCGCCGGGGACAAGTATACCCCGGCGAATTAATAAGCACAGTGCGCCGGCAATAAGCCCGGCATAGCTGTAACCTGGGACATGTCAATTCACCTAGCTAGCTCTGCCCATTTCCTTTTCTTTTTTCCATTCTTTTTCTTTATTTCTTTTCTCTTTATTTTATGTTTCTTTTATTTTACCCCAAATGCTATACTATTTTATTTTTCTTATCTTTTCAAGATAATAACAAAGCAATATATATATATGCATGAGTATGCAAAAACAAAAAAATATGAGTTATACATACACAAAATATTGACCAACACAATATTAATTAGTCATACATAAAATATTGGCCATGACCATATGAGTAGTTATGAATTACACAAAATATGAGTTATAGATTGCAAATAAAGTTTTACATCATCGATTGAGAAGAGTGTTTCGCTTTCTTCCTGCTTTTCTTGCTCGTCGTTGAATCATTTAGCCCCGTGTCGTGACTTCTTCTTTTGAAGGGTCGACCTGACCTCGGTAGCGTGGTCCTGCTTCTTCTTGTGGTGTATGTTGTGTCTTCGTCCTCGGATTCTTCCATCATTGGGTCTCCGACTTGTCCTTCGAAGTCTTCCTCGTTGGCGACTCCATCCATTCCGACGATGGTCCTCTTGCCTCTCCTCACGATAACACGGCTAGGCACTGGATGGGTCGGTTATGAAGAAGCATTGGTGCACGTGTTCCACCAGTACCCATGGCTCATTCGCGCGGTGGCGTTCGTGGACTTTGATTTGTTGGCTTCGGGTAGAAACATGGTGGTGAAATACCGGTCTTCTTTTGTGACGCTCTTAGCCCATCTGATACGGAACATCGGCACTTTCTCCCCAGCGTAGCTAAGCTCCCAGATTTCCTCGATTCTTCCGTAGTATCTAGTCTTTACGTCACCCGTCCAAGGAATCCATCGTTACCCCTGAGTTCTGGTAAACACTGTTCTTGTCTTTTTCTTCCGTGTAGAATGTGTACCCGTTGATATCGTACGCTTGGTAAGTCATGATGTTGGGCGCGGGGCCATGTGACAAGGCCAATACTAGTTTATCCTTGTCAAATCCATTGGTGGGGGATTAGCATCAATGTGGTCTTTGAACCAGCGCGCGAAAGAGGAGTTGTGCTCTCTGTATATTTCTGCTTCCGTCATCATCGGCTTGCCACTGTTCTCTATCATGGTTTTGTGCTCTTTCAACCAAGGATCGATCAAGTCAATGTGTTGTAGCGCTACTAAGTTGGCCTCGTCAAAGTCGGAAGTCCGACCGGACATGTGCACGTGCGGTACCTTCCTTCCATTTTTGTGGCCTACTCCCTCGAACCTGCGGAGGTGCTTGTTTTGAGGCAAACCAACAGGGTCCTCGATGTCTAGATAATTCGTGCAGAAAGAGATGCACTCTTCGGTGAGCCAGCCACGGACGATGCTTCCATCCGGATGTGACCTGTTACGAACGTATCCTTTAATGACCCCATTCATTCTTTCAAACGGCATCATGTTGTGTAAGAATGCCGGCCGTAGACTGACGATATCATCCATAATATGGACCAACAGATGGACCATCACGTCAAAGAATGCAGGCGGGAAGTACATCTCAAGCTCACATAGGATCACCACGATCTCTTCCTGGAGCCTTGCGAGTTTCTTCACGCTTATCGACTTCCGAGTTATGACGTCGAAGAAGTTACGAGCCCGATCGGTGTTGCACGGACATGGTCATCCATTATAACTCGGATTGCAACCGGAAGAATCTGCGTCATCATCACGTGACGGTCATGAGACTTCATGCCGCCGAAGTTTCGTTTCTTGGGGTCCATGTATCTGCTTATTAGCCCGGAGTAACCGAAGGGCACTCGACTCCTAGAAGGCAATTGAAAAATTGATCGACCTCGGCCGGACTAAAAGTGAAGCGGGAGGGGGACAGGTAATAGTCCGGCTGCTTAATCCTTTTGCGCTTCGACCGGCGTCCGCCTCCTCCTCCGACCGTCCCTCGTTGGGCCGGCGGGATCTGAAGCTCTTCCACGATGCCCAAAACTTTCAGGTCGTGTCTTGCTTTCGGCCCATCTTTGGTCCGGTCCGGCATGTTGAGAAGAGTGCCAAGCAAGCTCTCGCACACGTTCTTTGCAATATGCATGACATCAAGGCGATGAGGTGTATCGAGAATTTTCCAGTACGGCAAGTCCCAAAACACGGACCTCCTTTTCCATACACCAATGAGCGGCGTCGTTTCCTTTTTCTTCTTCTTCTCTCCAGGCTTTTGACGAATCTTTCCCGACGCAGGGCACTCCTTCCAACCTTTCTTACGTGGAGGTCCTCGGGGTTCATTTGTACCATCGAACAGATCTCCACGCTTTCTCCACGGGTCAGTCTTCTGTAGCCACCTTCGATGCCACATGTAAACTGTTTTCGAAGAGCCGGGATCCTTACCAAGCTGCAAAAACATCGTCTCTTCCATGCACCTGACACATGCCTTGTGTCCATGGCACACCTGGCACGAAATGTAACCGTATCCGAGGTAGTCCCGCACCATCGTGATCAACGCGGCTCTCAAAGGGAAATATTCTTCCGCGACGGCGTCCCATGTATCTACCCCTTCCTCCGCCCACAACGTTTCAAGCTCCTCCTTTAATAGTTCGAGATTCATGTTGATATCGTTTCCTGGCTGTGTCGGCCCTTGAATTAGCATACTCATCTGTATGTACTTCCTCTTCATGCACAGCCAGGGCGGGAGGTTGTAGATCCATACAAACACGGGCCATGTGCTATGTGTGCTGCTCTGGTTTCCGAACGGATTGAATCCGTCCGGTGCTCGCACCCAACCTGATGTTTCTGGGATCTGCCCCAAAACTTCCGAATTCATTGTCTAATGCTTTCCACTGGCTTGCATCCGAAGGGTGCGTCAGCACTGGGTGCTCAATCCGCTCTTCATCATTCAACACTGCCTCCTTTCTTTCTGCGTGCCAGCGCATGAGCTTTGCTTCCTTGCGGTCCGCGTAGAACCGTTGAAGCCGGGGCGAGCGGGAAGTACCACACAACTTTCCGAGGAGCTTTCTTCTTCCCTTTCTTGTACCGTTCAGCTTCACACACATGACATTTGGTCTTGTCCATGTGCTCCTTGCGATACATGATACGGTCGTTGATGCGGGCGTGATACTTTTCGTGGGGTAAGTCGAGAGGGCACGTGATTCTCTTGGCCTCGGCTAGACTACCGAGACACGTGTTCCCGGCGGGAAGGAGATCTTTCACGTATTCCAGGATGTCGTCGACGCTTGTGTCCGTCCATCCGTGTTTCGCCTTCATCTGCAGCACATTGAGAGCTACTCTCAAGCGAGACTCCCCCAACCCGCGACCTGAGTCGTACAACGGAGTATTCGAGTCTATCTCGAGTTGCTCAAGCTTTGATTTCCGCTTGGCGCCTTTCGTGTTTTCGAGAAGCAGATCTTGAAGATGAGGGTCCCGCACGACTGAAGCTAGCGGCACCTCTTCGTCGTCGTCAAGGTTATTGTCGTCGTCAAGGTTATCGTCCTGTGCGACAAACTCTTCATCGTCAACAATATCATGATGCCCTCCTTCTTGCCGGCCATTATTACCACCTGTTGTCGTCGCCCCATTGACCTCCGCGCCATCATCACTCATCCATTGAGTGTGTCCATGCATGAAACCATTAGTGAGCAGGTGCCCCTACAATTTGCCTGAATACGGGTCAAACCATTTCCCTCGTTTGCATCTCCGGCACGGACACAATACCTCCGTGCGGTTATTTTCATACATGTCGATGATCGCGTGTTTCAGATATCTCATCACGATGCTTTCACTCATCTCGATAACCATTATCGCCTGCATGGTAAGATTACATAATTGATTAGAACCATGCATCCGTCGGTAGTTTTCACGGAAAATTTAGGCATGACCTTCCTACACGGTAGGACATATATATATATGCCAGAAATGTGCTGAAACGGAAACTTAACGAATCAACATTTCGGCGCAACGTTGGCAACTCATTTCCAACGCCAACACACACAAGCACAAACACAACATATATATATGCCACACACGAGAGCTTTGCTTCAAATGTCCAACATACGTCGATTTCATTCCTCAATTTGTTCATTAATCACCTATTTGTTTGATATATTCGTCGATGAGATCGAGACGACGCGCCGAGACAATGGCGTATGGAAGCCGACTTTCTAGATCTAGAACTAGATCTAGATCTAGATTGAGCGGTCAATGCGCGATAGATAGATCTAGATCTACATAGGGATGTGGGAGATGCATGTAGGAAGGGAAGATTTGCTCAAAAAATATGATTTTGTTTGGTCAAATTGGCTAAAGTTGGGGTAGAAATGGGCAAAAATTAGGTGGGTTGGGAGAAGGGTCGGGTTGTGTGGATGAGGAGTGAGTGTAGTGGCTTGTGAGTGCTGGTTGGTGGCTGTAATAAGTCCCAGGTTACTGCCGGCGCACCAGGACCTGGGTGCGCCGGCAGTGTATAGCCCATCCGGCTATATCTGCTTCAGACCGGGCCCACGAAGCATTGCCGGCGCACCAGACCAAGAGCGCGCCGGCAATAGAGAATTACCGCCGACGCGCTCCTGGGCTGGTGCGCCGGCAATGCTTCGTGGGCCTGGCCCGAGTTGGGGGAGGTGTTGCCAGGAAATAGCGCCGGTGCGTCGTGTCAGCTGGTGCGCCGGCAGTGGGCAGGCATCGCCGGCGCGGCGCTTTTCTGGTGCGCCGACAACAAGTTCCACCGGCGCAAGCCTATGGTGGTGCGCCGGCACCACTTGCCTCCACCTATAGGCTTTTCCCTAGTAGTGCAAGCTCCACAACGTCATAAAGGAATCACACACGATGCAAACACTGTCACTGTCACACCATGGGGAGTGAATCCGGAGTTCATATTAGAGTAACTCTAGAGTACATAGTAATAGTTAACTTCATAATCTACAAGAGATCACAATCATAACCTACGCCAAGTACTACATGATGCAGACACTGTCCATGTTACATCATGAAGGAGGAATAGACTACTTTAATAACATCACTAGAGTAGCACATAGATTAATAGTGATACAAAGCTCATGATCACATAAAGATCACACGGGAGAGAGAGATGAACCACATAGCTACCGGTACAACCCATAGGCTCGGGGGAGAACTACTCCCTCCTCATCATACGAGACAGCAGCGTCGATGAAGATGGCGGTGGTGTCGATGAAGATGCCTTCCTGGGGCACTTCCCCGTCCCGGCGGCGTGCCGGAACAGAGACTTCTGTCCCCCGAATCTTGGCTTCGCGATGGCGGCGGCTCTGGAACTTTTCTCGTATCGGGGCTTATCTTTTTAGGGTTTTCGCGATGGAGAGGTTTTATAGGCGGAAGGGCAGCCTCGGAGGGGTCCTGGGGGACCCACACCATAGGGGGGCGCCACCCCTTGGCCGCGCCGCCATGTGGGGTGGGGCCCCCTTGGCTCCCCTCTGGCCCCTCTTCGGTGCTCTGGAACCTTCCGTGAAATATAAGATCGTGGGCTTTCGTTTTGTCCAATTCCGAGAATATTTCCTGTGTAGGATTTCTGAAACCAAAAACAGCAGAAAACAGGAACTGGCGCTTCGGCATCGTGTTAATAGGTTAGTGCCGGAAAATGCATCAAAACGATATAAAGTATGAATAAAACATGTAGGTATTGTCATAAAACTAGCATGGAACATAAGAAATTATAGATACGTTGGAGACGTATCAAGCATCCCCAAGCTTAGTTCCTACTCGCCCTCGAGTAGGTAAACGATAACAAAGATAATTTCTGAAGTGACATGCTATCATAATCTTGATCAATACTATTGTAAAGCATATGAGATGAATGCAGTGATTCGAAGCAATGGTAAAGACAATGATTAAACAACTGAATCATATAGCAAAGACTTTTCATGAATAGTACTTTCAAGACAAGCATCAATAAGACTTGCATAAGAGTTAACTCATAAAGCAATATATTCTTAGTAAAAAGCTTTGAAGCAACACAAAGGAAGATATAAGTTTCAGCAGTTGCTTTCAACTTCAACATGTATATCTCATGGATAATTGTCAACACAAAGTAATATGATGAATGCAAATAAGCAAGTATGTAGGAATCAATGCACACAATTGACACAAGTGTTTGCTTCTACGATAGAAATAAATAGGTAAACTGACTCAACATAAAGTAAAAAAGAATGGCCCTTCGCAGAGGGAAGCATGGATTACTATTTTTGTGCTAGAGCTTTTATTTTGAAAACACAGAAACAATTTTGTCAACGGTAGTAATAAATCATATGTGTTATGTATAAGACATCTTATAAGTTGCAAGCCTCATGCATCGAGTACCAATAGTGCTCGCACCTTGTCCTAATTAGCTTGGATTTACATGGATTATCATTGCATAACATATGTTTCAACCAAGTGTCACAAAGGGGTACCTCCATGTCGCCTGTACAAAGGTCCAAGGAGATAGATCGCATTTGATTTCTCATTTTTGATAAATCTCAACTTAGGACATCCATACCGGGACAACATAGAAAACATATAATGGACTCCTCTTTAATGCATAAGCATTCAACAACAGATAATATTCTTATAAGAGATTGAGGATTAATGTCCAAACTGAAACTTCCACCATGATTCATGGCTTTAGTTAGCGGCCCAATGTTCTTCTCTAACAATATGCATACTCAAACCATTTGATCATGATAAATCACCCTTACTTCAGACAAGACGAACATGCATAGCAACTCACATGATATTCAACAAAGGTGTAATAGTTGTTGGCGTCCCCAGAAACATGGTTACCGCTCAACAAGCAACTTATAAGAAATAAGATACATAAGCGACATATTCAATAACACAATAGTTTTTAAGGCTATTTTCCCATGAGCTATATATTGCATAGACAAGGTGAAATTTTAAAGGTAGCACTCAAGCAATTTACTTTGGAATGGTAGAGAAATACCACATAGTAGGTAGGTATGGTGGACACAAATGGCATAGGTTTTGGCTCAAGGTTTTAGATGCACGAGAAGTATTCCCTCTCAGTACAAGGCTTTGGTTAGCAAGGTTGTTTGAAGCAAACACAAGTATGAACCGGTACAGCAAAACTTACATAAGAACATATTGCAAGCATTATAAGAATCTACACTCTTCCATGTTGTTCAAACACTTCACCAGAAAATATCTAGACTTTAGAGAGACCAATCATGCAAACCAAATTTCAACAAGCTCTACGGTAGTTCTCCACTAATAGGTTCAAACTACATGATGCAAGAGCTTAAACATGATCTATTTGAGAGCTCAAAACAATTGCCAAGTATCAAATTATTCAAGATAATATACCCATTACCACATCAAGCATTTTCTGTTTCCAACCAAATAGCGATGAACGAAGCAGTTTCAACCTTCGCCATGAACATTAAAAGTAAAGCTAAGAACACCAGTGTTCATATGAACGAGCGGAGCGTGTCTCTCTCCCACACAAAAAATGCTAGGATCCGAGTTTATACAAACAAAAAACAAAAATAAAAGCATACAGACGCTCCAAGTAAAGCACATAAGATGTGACGGAATAAAAATATTGTTTCACTAGAGGTGACCTGATAAGTTATTGATGAAGAAGGGGATGCCTTGGGCATCCCCAAGCTTAGATGCTTGAGTATTCTTGAAATATGCAGGGATGAACCACGGGGGCATCCCCAAGCTTAGACTTTTCACTCTTCTTGATCATATTGTATCATCCTCCTCTCTTGACCCTTGAAAACTTCCTCCACACCAAACTCAAAACAAACTCATTAGAGGGTTAGTGCATAATCAAATATTCACATATTCAGAGGTGACACAATCATTCTTAACACTTCTAGACATTGCCCAAAGCCACTGGAAGTTAATGGAACAAAGAAATCCATTCAACATAGCAAAAGAGGCAATGCGAAATAAAAGGCAGAATCTATCAAAACAGAACAGTCCGTAAAGACGGGTTTTTTTGAGGCACTTAACTTGCTCAGATAAAAAAGCTCAAATTGAATGAAAGTTGCGTACATATCTGAGGATCACACACGTAAATTGGCAGATTTTTACTGTTGATGCTGTGTTACTATTGCTCTCATATTACTGCCGCATCACATTTCCCTGTCAACACACCATCAAAGTAGTACCAACTATTTTTTGGCGCCGCATCATATTACCACTGCTTTCACATCACCCTGTTGCTAGTGCTTTTCCAGATGCATCTGAATTGAAAACTCCGCTGTCAAGGCTTATAAGTATTCTTGGGCTCCCCTTGTGTCGAATCAACAAATTTTGGTTTTACTTCCCTCGAATACTGTTGCCATCTCCTATACTTGTGGGTCATCAAGACTATTTTCTGGCGCCGTTGTCGGGGAGCATAGCTCTACTTATAAGTTCACCTGGGGACTACACTCCACCTCTCTCGCTGTTTTTATTTCATTTTGTTTTGTTTATTTTATTTTTGTCTTGTTTTATTTTTCCTATGTATCTGAAAATCCATAAAAATTTGAAAAATCGAAAAACTAAAAACTGTTGTTATGGAAGGACATGCTTTATACTCTATGGAACTTGTAGAGTTATTTATGAAGTATAGAAAATCATATAAGAGAAAAGTAATGAGTGGCGTGTTGAAAAAGTTGGATACAATTACTAATTTTTTTGCTTAAACGCCATGATATAAATTGTTGCTCTAAAAAGGATACTAAACATCTTAAATTCCAATGTGGCTTTAGTGAAGAAGTTTTAATTTCGAACTACCATTGAAATAACTATATTCATCTTGGATTCGAAGAAGTAGAACAATTTGTCTTATTTATGGGAGCCTCCAAAATAGAATCCTTCATGTCTAAAAATTATGAAACTTGTGTTGCTTGTCATGACCTTAAAGATTATGTCTCTTCTATCCTTGATTATTGCACATAATTTAGCAATAATTGTTATATCGTTGATTATAAAGAGAGACTCAATTATGCACAAGAATGTATCCACAATTTGCAGGAACCCGTGGAAGAAGAAGTTGCTAAACCTAAAATCTCATTAGATGAAAAAGAGGAGGAGAGTGATGAACAAAAGGATGAAGAATGGATTAGCTAACCATGCCTACCTTCTAATGAGAGTAACTCTTTATCTCTTACATTATTTGATTGCCCTCCATGCTCACCAAAGGAGGACGAATGTTATGTTCATGAGGATTCACTTGAAATATTCCCTGTGAGTAAAACTTGTGAGAATAATTATGCTACTGTTATTTATGATAATCCATGCTATTTTGATAAATCTCATGATAATCCTTTATTTGTGCCTAATTTCGAAATGCATGGAACTAAAGAATTTTGCTTGGAGAGTGTTTATGATAAAGCTCTAGATGATGGTCCTATGTTACTTGATGCTATAAATTATAACGCTACTGAAAAAAAGGATTGCTACAAGTAGTCCCATACCTCTTGAGAATGATCAATCATCTTGTTATAAAATTGCTAAAAGTGGGTTTGATTGTTTTAATCCTACTATTTTTGAGCTTGATAAAACTTATGTGTTTGAAGATCATGAAAAGCATGCTTTATATATGTGATAGTTATATTGTTGAGTTTACTCATGATGCTACTAAAACTTATTATGAGAGAGGAAAATATGGTTGTAGGAATTTACATGGTACTAAAACACCTCTCTACATGATGAAAATTTTAAAGTTACTCTTGTTTTACCTTCACATGCTTGTCACTTTGTTCTTTGTGAATTTATTTGTGTACAAGATTCCAATGCACAGGAAGTGGGTAAGACTTAAATGTGTTTCATATTTGCTTCTTGATGCTATCTTTTGCTTCAATTCATATTACATATGTGAGCATCTTCTCAAATTACTGAGCCTATCTTAATGGCTATAAAGAAAGAGCTTTTTGGGAGACAACCCATTATTTCTATTATTTTACTGTTTTGTTGAGTCTTGGAAGTCATTGCTACTGTAAGGACCTCTTCTTATCATTTTTTATTTTCGTTTTTGTGCCAAGAGTAGCCTCTAATGGTAAGAAAGTAGTATTTGGGGAATTTGCAATTCTGTTTCTGTTTCTGGACTATCGCGAGAAAAATTCGCATAAATCACCAGAAAGTCACCTTGAGCTGAAAATTTACGAGCATATTCCCCAGGTTATTATCTAACTTTCATTAGTTCAACATTTTTCAATCTGAGCGACGGAGATGTCTCGAACAAATCGATCTTTAGCTGCTGTTCTGTTTTGACAGATTTCTGCCATTAGTGCATTTGCCTCTTAATTTTTTTCTTTTTTAGTTCTTTTGAAAGAAGGATCTTTCCGAAGAAATATATGCAGTAGCCAATGTTTTAATATAAGCTTTACATATGTCATACCAGAACCAAGTGGATTGCTTATTTTGATTACACTACTATTGCTAATGAATTATGTTGAGTTTTGGGTGAAGGAAGTCTTCAAGTGTAGGGAGAGAAGAATGATGCCATAGGATGAAGAATGGACAAAAGCTCAATCTTGGGGATGTCCACTGGACACCCCAAGAAATATCCAAGAGGTTCAAGTGTCAAAGCTTGGGGATGCCCGAGGCACCCCCTCTTCATCAGTAAAAAGCACCAGGTCTTTCAGTGCGCTATATTTTTATTGCTTCATGCATTATGTGTTATTCTTGGAGCGTCTTTTTTTCTGTGTTTTATTTTGTTTGCTGTTCAATAAAGTTGGAACCATCATATTTGTTTTGGAGAGAGACACACTCCGCTCTAATTGCATGAACGCTCTAGTTTTCACTCATATGTTCAGCGAGCGTTCTATTTTTGCGAGTACTGCGTTTAAGCTCTAGTTTTTCATTCATATTATGTTCAGAGCTTGTTGGTTTTGTATATGCAAGTGAATTTATCTCTCTGATATCTACTGAATATTATCTACGAGAGTTGTTTCAAATAAGTTAATTGGTGTTGGATACGACTAAGAAGTCTGATATTAATAGTGATGCAAATGAAAGATCTCCTTTGATGTTTCAATTGAGTTGTCTTGATGACCATTCCGCTTTTGACTTTTAATATCACCATATGCTTTGATTAATAAGTTTTGTCGCTATGCATGATTATGGCTATTATTGCTCTCTTAGTTAGTCGCCCCTTTTCTTTTGCTAGCCTTCATTTGTACTGAGTATGAGCTCTACTCGTGCATCCAACTCCCAAAAATCGAGATGCCAATCATGTCCACCATACCTACCTATATGTGGTATTTTATCTCCACTCCAAAGTAAATTGCTTGTGTGCTACCTTTAAAACCTTTCAAAAATTTATTCCTTGTTTTTGCAATGTATAGCTCATGGGAAAGTAGCCTAATAACTATTGTGGTAAGGAATATGTCACTTATGTATCTTAGTTCTTATAAGTTGCTTGTTGAGCGGTAACCATGTTATCTGGGGACGCCATCAACCTGTCACACCTTTGTTGAAATCATGTGAGTTGCTATGCATGTTCGTCTTGTTTGAAGTAAGGGAGATTTGCCATCAGTTGAAATGGTTTGGGTATGCATATTGTTAGAGAAGAACATTGGGCCACCAACCAAAGCCATGTATCATGGTGGAAGTTTCAGCTTGGACACTCAAATCCTCAAAATCTCTTATGAGAATATTATTATTGTTGAATGCTTAAAGCATTAAAAAGAGGAGTCCATTATCTGTTTTCTATGTTGTCCCAGTATGGATGTCCTTAAGTTGATATCTATCAAAATCGAGAAATCAAATGTGATTTATCTCCTTGGACCTTTGTACAGGTGGCATAGAGGTACCCCTTTGTGACACTTGGTTGAAACATATGTAATGCGATGATAATCCATGGAAATCCTAGCTAATTAGGACAAGGTGCGGGCACTATTAGTATTCGATGCATGAGGCTTGCAACTTATAGGAAGTTTTATACATAACCCATATGAATTATTACTACCGTTGACACAATTGTTTCCATGCTTTAAAAATAAAAAGCTCTAGCACATGAGTAATCCCTGCTTCCCTCTGCGAAGGGCCATTCTTTTACTTTTATGTTGAGTCTTCATCTTCTAAGTTCATGCACCATTAAGAGAGCATAGTTGTAATTCTTAGTTTTATGTGCATGGTCCCAAAATTATTATTGATTGAATCATGAATCTGTTATTATTTGTCCTTAAATTATTTGTATCTAGTCATCCTTTGAACTTTGAAGGTGCATGTCACTTCAAAAATTATTTGTTTGTTACTCCCTCTTTTCCATTCTATAGTGCCTATAGTTTTTTTGCACGGAAATTAGCGCACGAGTATTTCTTATACAAGACCCCTAGCTGAACGATTTGAGATCAATGTAAAATTAGGGAAATCCATATCTTACTAACTTACCATAACAAATTTGGGAGCTGAACGATTTGGGTGCTGAACGGGGAGAGGGTAATTGAAGAAAAGCTAAGCTACAACCTTATATTCTGAAACAAATGCCAAAAATCTATAGGCACTATAGAAAGGAACGGAGGGAGTATCACTTACCGACTCGAGGACGAGCATGAGTTAAGCTTGGGGATGTTGATACGTTGCAAACGTATCTATAATTTTTGATGCCCCATGCTTGTTTTACACCAATTCCTCTATGTTTTATGTGCACTTGGCATCATTTTATGATATTTATTGGACTAACCTATTAACAAGTGCCACAATGCCAGTTTCTGTTTATTATGTCTATTTATTGCAGAAAATGCCCAAAATGGAAAGTGCTCGGAAAATTCTGGAAAAATCACAGAAATTCTAATATACCAGAAGACTCCGGGAGCCAGAAGGGAAGACGGAGATGTGCCACGGGGCAGCCATACCAGGCCCAAGCGCGGGCCCAGGCCTAGCCGCGCCTGGGGATGGTATGGGCACCCCGTGCACCCCCTCGCGTCGCCTCTTCGCCTATAAGACCCATCTTACCTAAAAACTCTACAATATATCATCCTCCGTCCACGAAAAGTTCCGTAGCCGCCGTCATCGCCGAAACCAAGTTTCGGGGGACATAAGTCTCTGTTCCGGCACCCTGCCGGGACGGGGAACTGCCCCCGGGGCCATCGCCATCGACTCCACCGCCTCCACTTCAACTCCATGATGGTTTGTGAGTAGTTCCCGCAGGGACTATGGGTTCTTGGCTGTAGGTAGATGGTAATCTCTCCCATGTGCTTCATTACAGTGATCTCATGAGCTGCCTTACATGATTGAGATCCATATGATGTAATCGGTGTTGTGTTTGGTTGGATCCGATGGATTGATCATTATGTTCAGTATATCTTATAAGTTTGTGAAGTATTTGTTGCTGCAATATTGTTATGTTTAATGCTTGTCACTAGTGCATGAGTGGCATGATCTTAGATCTAGGCTCTATAATTGTTGCTTAGATTGTATCTACAAATTGTATGCACATGTCTTTGTCCGGAACCCGAGGCCCCAAAGTAATCTCGAATTGGGATAACCGGAGGGGATGGCTTTGATATGAGGATCACATGTTTTCACCAAGTGTTAATGCTTTGCTCCGGTGCTCTATTAAAAGGATTACCTTAATTACCAGTAGTTTCCCTTGAGGCCCCGCTGCAAGGTAGGACAAAAGATGTTATGCAAGTTTCTCATTGCGAGCATGTATGACTATATATGAAAAACATGCATACGATATTAATAGACTTGATATTTTGTCTTAATGCTAAATTCAATTCTATCAATTGCCCAGCTATAATTTTTTCACACAACACTTGTTATCTGGAGAGTTACCACTAGTGTAGATCGCCGGGAACCCCGGTCCTTTATTTCATCATCATTGATTTTCAATCAACTGCGCGCTGGGATATTTTCCAGTGCCATCGCCTCTGTGTTGCTATTACTGCAGTGTTACTATTGCTCTCATATTACTGCCGCATCACATTTCCCTGTCAACATGCCATCAAAGTAGTACCAACTATTTTCTGGTGCCGCATCATATTACCACTGCTTTCACATCACCCTGTTGCTAGTGCTTTTCCAGGTCCAGCTGAATTAACAACTCCGCTGTTAAGGCTTATAAGTATTCTTTGGCTCCCCTTGTGTCGAATCAACAAATTTGGGTTTTACTTCTCTCGAAGACTGTTGCGATCCCCTATACTTGTGGGTCATCATGCGGGCAGACATAAAAGTACGTGAACAGGAGCGCGCAGAGTGTGGGTCAGGTGTATCCACCGGCCCGAAGCCCAGTTTTTGTGACGCCCCACCCCTGCTGACTCTGCAGTTCGGGCCGCCCACCACCCGCGACGCTCATTTCTGCACAATAGTTGACGTTTAGTCCTCGCCCGTCACTAATTTTTTGGGCCGAGTGGCCCAAATCACCATCTGTGGCGCGAAAACGCCCTATCGTCATAGAAAAAGATAATCGCTGACGGATTTCTCAATCATCAGTATCATACCGTCATTGAAGACCCATATGTTACTAGTGAATACTCCAAACTCTTATTATTCACACTCACCACTTTCAATTTCAATTCTTGCTGTCAATTTACCTAAGACTTGTGACACCTTGGGTGCGATAGAAACACCGCAGATAAACATCCTCCTACGCTCCGTGTTGGAATACGATATAAAAACGGAAATAATACTTCCACGAAAATATGCACGAATGACCCTGTGTTCTTGCAGACCATCACGGCTCGGTTGGTAACACGGATAAGTTCTCTTATGGGTAAAGCAACACACCTCTGCAGAGTGTAACTAATTGTGGCTTCTCACTCCCTCTTCCGGGTTTGGAACTGCGAACGCGGCTGGAAAGGAACTACATGAAGTTCTAGACATCCGGTGAAGGCTGGCGGACATAGCTTTTCAGAATAAAGCAACCTTTGAAGAAATGATTACGAAAACTATGGCTGTAGCTAGTGCAGTAAACACTTCTTTCCCTATAATGAACTTGCAGACTACGCTCGTACTCACGCTTCTTTGAATCCCCTGCTTAGACATGAAGGCATCAAAGAAGAATCTACAACAAACTCGAAGACAGAGGAGTCAACTACCCGAAGCAACAAGACCTTGTCAGAAGAGCCAACGGAGTCAACCACTACATCTACCATGGAGAAAATCTAGATTAGCAGTAGAAGGGAACTAGATCCCTAATCCCAACACCTAAGTAGCAAGAATTCTCTATAGTTTCTATAGCCAGTCAAGTACCTCTATAGATAGAGTTTGTGATAAGTTAGACGACGAGTTGTTCTTATGGAGTTTATTTGCACACCTCATTGTAAAGTAGGAGGCTATGCTTATCTTCTGTAAAGAATCTGTGTATAATTTTATAGACATGCCTTGGACCTGCAAATAATTCTGTTGTACCACTCTGAGGGATATAATACTAGTTGAATGGTGTTTCATTGGTGTTATATCAACGACTTGCATACTACACCATGCATTGGTATGCTGGGTCCTCACACTGCACCCAAATCAGAGCCGCGGCAGCGGTGACGGAATCACAAGTCGCGAATCGACGCGGCAGCAGCAGACACGCGCGGGATCCGGCGGCATGACCCTCCTTGTCCTGAAGCCGGAGGTGAAAGAAGAGGAGGACGACGAGGAGGCCGCGAAGGCTGCCAAGGTAGCGGAGTACTTAAGTCATTGGCACCTCATAGCCAACAGAGACGACCCGAGGACTGCCCGGGGTACAACACGGCGTACATGCGTCGCTGAACGATAAGGACGCCTGGATGGGCGACATCAACGAAGTGATCGCCATGTCCATCCGTGACTTAGGCATGCCGCTCGTCAATCTCACCCACGACGGCGAGGAAGGTGGACCCAGCGGCGCGCTGAAGGACGAGCCCGTCGACGAGGACGCCAACGACGCGGTGAAGGACGAGCCCGTCGACGAGAACGCCAGGGACGAGGTGAAGGACGAGCCCATCGACAAGGACGGCGACCCTCACGGTAAGCACGATCTCATCGACGACACCATGTATAATTTACACCAGTACTACGATCGCTCTGGCCGTCGCAAGTTCTACTAGTTTAGTGTTATCACCAAGATTTGACCGAGTCAGAGGTGGGCCGCTGTCAAGATGGGCTTAAGGAAATATACGTGGAGAATTATATGAATCGGCCTGTTATACCAAGTTGGGCTTAATTGCCCGTGTATCTGTAACATATTAGATCTATTTTAGATTAGAGATATAATCTTAGTCGTGCACGGTTTAGTGCATGCCCACATTAGAAAGTCCCCTGGACTATAAATATGTATCTAGGGTTTATGGAATAAACAACAACTCACGTTCAACCCCAAAACAAACCAATCTCGGCGCATCGCCAACTCCTTCGTCTCGAGGGTTTCTATCGGGTAAGCGACATGCTGCCTAGATCGCATCTTGCGATCTAGGCAGCACAAGCCCACGTTGTTCATGCGTTGCTCGTGCTTGAAGCGCTTTTGATGGCGAGCAACGTAGTTATCATTAGATGTGTTAGGGTTAGCATTGTTCTTCGTTTAAGCATGCTTACGTAGTGCAACCCTTGCATATCTAGCCGCCCTCACGCCTATCTCGGGTGTGGGGGCGGCACCCGCTTGATCATTATTTAGTAGATCTGATCCGTTACGATTGCTCCTTGTTCTACAAGGATTAGTTTAATATCTGCAATAGTTAGGCCTTACAAAGGGGGAGGATCCGGTGGCACGTAGGGTGGCGTTCGCAAGTCCTAAACGGGATGTTCCGAGGATCAACTTCATGTTGGTTTTTAGGCCTTGTTTAGGATCGGCTTACGAGCACCGTGCGTGGCCGCGAGGCCCAACCTGGAGTAGGATGATCCGATTATGCGGTGAAAACCCTAAATCGTCGTAGATCTCATTAGCTCTATCTTGATCAAGCAGGACCACCAAGTATTCGTGCACCCCGTACGAATCATGGGTGGATCGGCTCTTTGAGCCGATTCACGGGATAA
This sequence comes from Lolium rigidum, assembly GCF_022539505.1. Lineage (NCBI taxonomy): Eukaryota > Viridiplantae > Streptophyta > Magnoliopsida > Poales > Poaceae > Lolium > Lolium rigidum. Next base: position 9,747,159 of record NC_061510.1, on the reverse strand, counting down.
CTTCGAGAGCCGATCGAGGCTCGTATTTAATGTTTACATGTATGCCCTGCGAGAAACTAAGCGAGGCATCCCCATCACCTTCACGACCGGGTATAGGTCAGGTGGCACGCCCTTGCACTTCGCATCGCCGCGTGTGACCGGAAGAGCATTGCGGGCCGTCGCTCGGAGGGGTCTCAGCCGGCCGCAGCTCTAGGCTCTTCCCGGCTCTACGGTGTTGACAAGGCCGCTGCCCGCCGGTGGGTTTTGGCGGTCAACACATTCCGGCACGCCCGGTGGGACCATCGTCTACATCAACCACATCGCCATCTACATCCGAGATGGCGGACGGCCACGCCGGTCACCTACGAGGATCTGCTGACGACCTCAAGAAGCAATACAACGAGATCAAGGCCACCCTCGAAGCCGACCTCATCGGCTCTTTTCGGAGAACCCGTTCCCATGGCATCGGATGGAAGGGATTCTCACCGCAAGGTGCACTCGATGGGATAGACCTCTCTACCCCGTCGGAGGAACGCACCGGGGTGCTGCGGCAGGAGATCAACTACCCGGTGGCTCACTCGCTACACCGCCACTCCGAGAACTTGGTCAACGTGTTGGAGCGTGTCGCTCGCGCGTGATCCGGGAGATCATGAGCCACCGGTACTCGCCGTCGGGACCAGCTCTCGGGACTCATCAAGGAGAGTTGCCACTCCGGTCCCGTCCACCGCTGCCATATGCGTTGGCGGCACTCTGCTGAAGTGCCGACTACACCGGCATTCCTCGTCTACGAGGATTGGTGGCGACCCTAGTGACTACCGGTTCTTAATGGAGGCGCCTAAGGAGATCCCTCAAGGATACGCGTGCATGTATGTGCCGGATTGTGGTGACTGGGCACTCACAAACCAGGCCACAACATCGGGGACTCCGGCGAAGACAGGAGGAACGTCGGCGACAGAGCTTGAGAAGCAGACGTGGCTAACTAAATGCGCCACACCGACGAAACTCCCGAGCCCAGCTCCTGCAGATGGCTCAGAGCTGGAAAAGCACACATGGCTGGCCAAGTACGCCACCCCGGCGAATCTTCAGAGTGCAACTCCTACGGCCAGCACGGCGGATCGGATCGGTACCATGCGAGAGACCGGTTCGGCATGATGCCGAAAAGAAGGGCGATCGGCTATTCCAAGCCGTACCCCGACGATTACGAGATGATCCCGCTGCCACCTAAATATCGGCTCCATGACTTCTCCAAATTCAGTGGATCAGATGGCTCCAGCTCCATCGAGCACGTCGGCCGATATTTGGCTCAACTAGGACCGGCTTCGGTGTCGGATCAGCTACGCGTGAGGCTCTTTTCACAGTCCCTCACGGGATCGGCTTTTGGATGGTACACCTCTTTGCCGGCAAACTCCATCCGAGTCTTGGAAGCAATTGGAAGAACAGTTCCATATGCAATACCATTCGAAGCTTCCGAGTACGGCATTGCCGATCTAGCACAACTACGTCGAAGCGCGGGGAAACGGTGACGGAATACATCCGGCGCTTCGGGAATCTTAGGAACCGATGTTATTCGGTTCGTATAAGCTGAAAAGGAAGCGATCGAGTTGGCGGTAGCGGGCCTTGCAACACAGCTCAAGGACATGGCCTCCCAAGCAGATTATCCCTCGGCGGCGCACATGGTTCAGAAACTATCGGCATATGAACAGCGCCACCCCGACCTGTACCAAGACAAGTTCAAGCGTGCGGTAGTTATGGTCGATACGAGAGGAAGATGAAGTGCCTGCGGGAGACCAAGAAATAGCGAGTGGCTGAGTGGACTCGGGGAGGAACCCCGTGGCACTGCAAATGGGTAAAGCCACCGGGGCCGCCCGGGGGATTTGATTTTGACGTAACCAAGAGCTGAACAAATCTTCGACCTCCTGCTCAAGGAGAAACGAGTTGACGATTCCTGAAGGTCTCAAGTTCCCCACGGCGAAAGAGCTAAACGGAAAGCCATACTTGCAAATTCCACAACTCGCTTTCCCATGCCACCAACGACTGCCGGGTGTGGCGTCAGCACATCCAAGCGGCGATAGAGAAGGGGCCGCTAATTTTCAACTAGTACGCCATGAAGGTCGACACCCAACCCTTCCCCGCCGTTAACATGGTAGAAATCACCTACCATGAAGGTTGCCAGCCGGGTCCCTCGTTCAGCATCAACATGGTAGGACACCGGAAACCACTGCGGCAAAGATGGAGATGAGGGCAGCTGCTCTCATAGCAAGGATACGAGAGGAGGCCGCTCCACGCGATCGGCTCCGTCATGATGGCAAGCGCTATGTCACCGAGGGAGAGGTGAAGAATATAAGATATCGGCGACCCCTCTCCGATCACCTCCTCAACAAATATGTGAGTCGGTATGACCAACGCCGACGGTCCAATTACGATGATAGAGGAGATCGTCGGCTAGAGAAGCCGAGAAGATATCGTCGGCGAGGATCGCGATGAGGAGGAGCACGAGCGCTGTGCCACGGAAGCATCAAGGGAGCAAGATGACAACGCCGGACATTGGGACTGCCCTTTCTTCGGACTACTGCTGGGATTCGGGAATGAGCCGATTGCCCACAATCGGCAATTGCCCGAATGCAATCAAGAAAAGAAGGAGGCAGCCAACGTGTCCGTGTTCGAGCGCCTAGGGCCTCTCCCGCCACAAAGCAAACGCGGCTGAGTCACCTCGTTGGGCAGATCTTGAGGATTCGGAAGACGAGGGAGAAGTGGAAGAAGACAGGTACCACCGGCCAAGGTGGTGCCACGACGGACTCAGCCGTTCCCAAAAGCGCGGGGTTCGGCGATTGCGCGGCCTGGAGGAAGCCGAAAGGTTATACCTGCATACGCTAAGGAAGGCACGACCTGATCTGGCTGCAAAGGTTCAGCGAACCCTGGATGAAGAGGGTCGTCCACGGAAAATGGAGTGGCGCCCCAAACAGAGGAAAGCCGATGATGAGACATCGGCTGGCACAAACATGGTACTCGTCTTGCCGACAGAACTTAGTGCTCCACGACCCTACGGTGCACTCAAGGTGGACGACAGCAAGCGCATCAAGTCAGAGGTTGGGTTGGTTTTATCCAGCCTAACCAAATAGCAAGACTAAACCATTGAGCAAACCAGGCGAGGCTGATCCTTGTGATCGGCCCCAAAAAGTTTATGAAGGGACATTACAGGACCTTCAGTCAGCTCTCCAATGAATATGGAGGCCGATTCCAGCAATCGGCCAAAATTACTTTCACCACATGTTCTGCTTGCGTTCAGCACCGATCTACGGGACAGTGATCACGTCGGCATACGAGAGTCAGCGCGGATTTTTGCGGAGCCGACGTACAAGTGCAGTGCCCTGGCTAACCATACAAGCCGATATCCGCAGTCATCCAGCAGGTATCGGCTCGGGGGGCATATAATCAGATGAACATGTGCAGATAAACATGTGAGAACATACGTGCAAGGAGACATTGGGGGCCGATTAAGGGAAATCGGCCAAATAAAAAAAAAACATTTGTGGAACAGCCGATGCGAGGGCATCGACTTCAGAATCGAGAGACAGCCGATGCGTAGCCATCGACTCTAGTTGAATTGTGCGATTTTTTATCGAGTCTCCACCAAGTCCGGGCCAGCGGCGGTGCCTTCGTTGCTTCGAGAGAATAAAACAATGGAAATTTCTTCAGCTGCTTCGAGCCGATCCGGGCTTTGGCGCATTCTCTACGATATTCTCGCCTCGAGTAAGGCTCGGGGGCAGCGAGGCTTGAACAAGGCTCGGGGGGCAGCAGGCCTGGTGGATGCTCTGTTTTACCCTGTTTTAAGAGCTGATGGTGATGCCATCGGCTGCTCCTTCATGGCGGCCTTCTTCACAGTGATGAGTGTTGAAAAGGATTATTGGAGTTGGTTGGAAGAGTTCGAAGGTTTCCCTGAAGAACCTGCATTTTCCACCGAGGTTTAGAAGATCATTGGTTGAAGGAAGGAAGGGTGAATTTCGAAGAACCGATGTGGTGCTATCGGCTCATTGCGCATTGGCAAAGGTCAGTAGAAGAGGGAATCGGCTCAATTAAGCTCAGAAGAAATCGGCAAAATCAAAATTGGGGAAAAGTTCTTCATTGATAGACGGGATTTCTTACATCAAAGAGCTGATTGCTCTCAAAAGGAAATACTAGGGGATACATTGCCCCATCTACTGCTACTGGCCCTATTCTAAAGGTCCTATCTACGGGCCATCACTGCCCTCGTCGTCGCCGTCGTCGCCGCTGTCGGCGCTGCTTCCGGCGGGCTCGTCGTCGCTCCAATGGCCGCCAACCGGGCCCTCGTTGTCCTCGTCTTCTTCGTCAGCGTCGTCCTCGTCGCTGTCGAAGTCGCTAAGGTTGCCCGGCCAAGGGCAGAACCGCTTAGCCGGCGGTTCGTCGGAGGAGCTCTCGTCGCCGTCCTCCTCCTCCTCTTCCTCCTCCTTCACCCCCTCGGAGGAGGTGAAGTCATCCCAGGAGAAGCGATCGTCATCGCTCTCCTCCTCCGGTTCCCCGTCGGCGAGGAAGCGGAGGTCGCTCTCCCCATCTGTCGAGGACTTGTCGTCCTCGGACCAGATGGAGAAGTCATGGTCTGACTCCTCTCCGGCTGCAATGGCGCGGCGGGTGTTGGCCGCGTGGACCGCCGCCGCGTCGTACTCCGGCGTCGGCTCACGGGACGTGGAGGATTGGCTGGCGAGATCCGATGGGGCGAGAGGAGGAGGAAGACATGGTGGCTGGGAGGGTTTTGGAGTGCTAATGCGGAGGAGATACAAAGGAGAACTGTTCGGAAGCGGTTAAATCGAAGGAGGATATAGTGGAAATTCAATGCCACGGCGGTTTCCGAGGAAGTGGTGCCTAAAAAAGAAAAAAAAACTGCCGAGGTCACGCGGAGAAGTTGAGAAGGCAAGGCATCATCATGAGGGATACTTGCGATGGTTACGCCACGACATGACCCGACGAAGGAAAGCGAGTGATTTTGGAATTACCAATTCCAAAACCAGGGGGGCATGTGTTATCACCAAGATTTGACCGAGTCAGAGGTGGGCCGCGATCAAGATGGGCTTAAGGAAATATACGTGGAGAATTATATGAATCGGCCTGTTATACCAAGTTGGGCTTAATTGCCCGTGTATACGTAACATATTAGATCTATTTTAGTTTAGAGATAGAATCTTACTCGTGCACGGTTTAGTGCATGCCCACATTAGAAAGTCCTCTGGACTATAAATATGTATCTAGGGTTTATGGAATAAACAACAACTCACGTTCAACCCCAAAACAAACCAATCTCGGCGCATCGCCAACTCCTTCGTCTCGAGGGTTTCTATCGGGTAAGCGACATGCTGCCTAGATCGCATCTTGCGATCTAGGCAGCACAAGCCCACGTTGTTCATGCGTTGCTCGTATCGAAGCGCTTTTGATGGCGAGCAACGTAGTTATCATTAGATGTGTTAGGGTTAGCATTGTTCTTCGTTTAAGCATGCTTACGTAGTGCAACCCTTGCATATCTAGCCGCCCTCACGCCTATCTCAGGTGTGGGGGCGGCACCCGCTTGATCATTATTTAGTAGATCTGATCCGTTACGATTGCTCCTTGTTCTACAAGGATTAGTTTAATATACTGCAATAGTTAGGCCTTACAAAGGGGAGGATCCGGTGGCACGTAGGGTGGCGTTCGCAAGTCCTAAACGGGATGTTCCGAGGATCAACTTCATGTTGGTTTTTAGGCCTTGTTTAGGATCGGCTTACGAGCACCGTGCGTGGCCGCGAGGCCCAACCTGGAGTAGGATGATCCGATTATGCGGTGAAAACCCTAAATCGTCGTAGATCTCATTAGCTCTATCTTGATCAAGCGGGACCACCAAGTATTCGTGCACCCCGTACGAATCATGGGTGGATCGGCTCTTTGAGCCGATTCACGGGATAACTCGAGAGCCGATCGAGGCTCGTATTTAATGTTTACATGTATGCCCTGCGAGGAAACTAAGCGAGGCATCCCCATCACCTTCTACGACCAGGTATAGGTCGGGTGGCACGCCCTTGCACTTCGCATCGCCGCGTGTGACCAGAAGAGCATTGCGGGCCGTCGCTCGGAGGGGTCTCAGCCAGCCGCAGCTCTAGGCTCTTCCCGGCTCTACGGTGTTGACAAGGCCGCTGCCCGCCGGTGGGTTTTGACAAGTTCTACTAGTTTAGTTAGGTTTAATTTCATTGAATTTCGTTCAAATCCATGTAATATATAACAAATTTAAATGAATTCGACTGTTTTCTGTTAAATTTTAAAAAATTAAATTTCTATTTGGGGACAGGACTAGAGAGAGACAAGCCTCAAACGCGCCACCAAGGAACATCGCTCCCCGAAGGTTCAGTCCAACGCGTTTTGGGGGCCGCTTTGGGGTGATGACGAGATGCTCTAATGTACCGGCTGTTGGTGTCCCGGCGAGAGAAAGTGCTCGGCAAGACAACGGTTCGGCTTCGGCAAGCCTAAGAGCATCTCCAGCCGCGTCCCCCAAAGCGTCCCCAAAGGTATTTGGGGCACGCTAGACAATTTTTTGTTCCCAGCACGTGCCCGCGAAGACGAGCAGATTCGCCACGCTGTCGAAGTCTCCCTCCAGGCGGTGCAGCAGGGGTGGGCAGGCGACGACGCGCTAATCGAGCACC
>NC_061510.1:9726104-9740400 GCF_022539505.1 Lolium rigidum | reverse complement strand
GCGTCTTCTCGTCACGCTCCGTAGGGAGAGGCGGCGCGCGGCGCAGGAGCTGCAGCGGAGGGGAGATGGCGAAGGGGCGGGGCCGTCGAACGCACCGTCGGGCGGCCAGTAGGTTAGGGTTAGATAAAATCTAGCCGTTTTTCATTCAAACTTGTAAAATATAATAAAATTTGAATGAAAACTTTTATTTTCGTTCAATTTATTTATTTAGGGGGCGCGTTTGGAAGACGCGTTTGGAGAGCGACGTCTCCAAAACGCTGCAGGAAGAAAACGTGTCCCTCGTACGCTGGATCCGGCGCCGTTTGGAGAGGATTTGGTGGACGCGGTAAGAGCATCTCCAGCCGTCTCCCCGGGAAGCCCTCCAGGACCCCCTTTTTTCATCCGGATGGACGAAAACGGCCTAGCCGCGCCCCCGGAACCTCGTTTTCGCCCGGATTTGGGCTTTCATCCGTCCGGCGAGCCCAGGTCATCCCCGGCCCCGCGGGGAGCGCTCGGGGACTCCGGACGAAACGAAAGCGCGGGAAACGTCGAGAAAACATCCCGCGCGGATGGTGGCCCCGACTTGTCGACGACAGAGGCCAACCGTCTTCCGCGCGCTTCGAAAGCCTGCCGCCGGTCAGACTTCGCCGGACGCGTAGCTTCCACGCGGCGTCGCCTCGGATTCACGCGCGGCTCCCTCTATTTATCGCGGAACCTACCGCGTCTCGCCACATTCACCACCGCCGTCTCCCTCCTCTCCCTAGCCCTGTCTTCTCTCACCAATCGACCTCCACCAGCGAGCAATGGCGGGCCACGGGGCGGCGAACAACGGCTTCGGCCGCCGTTCCTTACACCAGTGGGAGGCGGGACTCCTGCACATGGCGAGCCCACGTGCCCGGAGGATGGCGCCTGAGCGCGGGGGGGTCCGATCCCACCGCTTCCGGTGGGAGGCGACGAGGTCGACGCCGCTATCGACGCTGTGCTGGTCACCCTCACCGACGAGCAGCGCGAGGAGGATCGGTACCGCACCGACAACTACGATGCCTGGAACGAGTTCTTCCGTCTCCGGCATGAACGGGAACTCGTAGCGTACGACGGTCCTCCCCCTCCTCCATCGCGTAACAACGCCGCCGGCCACCACCGCTGGTGGGGTGTGCCGGTCCGCACGCTCGTCCGTGTGCTCGCGCACATCGAGGCCGGCAACTCCCCCCTGGGATGCCGGTGGCGGCGCCGAACGCCGGGAACCGAGCGACGACGATATGTAGTAGTTTATGTTTTCATCTGGCCGAATTCAAATATATGTACCAATTGGGGCCCCTTATCCAGCTAAAGGATTTTTCTCTTTTTTTCATTCATCATTATTCTATTTTCTATATATATATGTACGAACTCGCCTACGTATGTAAATATCTTTAAATTTCGCTTATGTTTGAACGAATTTCGTCTTGTTTTATCCGAATTTACCGTTATTTATCAAAAAAAATCATCCATCCTAGGCTCGTCGCTGGGAAATGAGCTCCCCAAACCAAAAATTACATCCATTCGGTGCTATTTAGCGCCAGATTTCGACCCGGGGAGCCCAATGGCTGGGATGCTCTAAGCCGTTCCGTTCCGTGTCGCCGTCGCGCGCGCGCGCACTTGTGTTGTGTCCCGCCTTATCGTCACCCTCCGGCGCGTTTATTTTCCTTCTCCCGCGGCGTCGCCGAATGTGCCGGCCCGACTTGCTCATTCGGGGCGTTCGGCGGGGACAATCTCCCATTCCCACTGAAATATCTCCCGGGCTCTCAAGCGCTCGAGCGCGGGGACAATCTCATGACCGAGAGAATTATCTGCAGGCCGCGCCGCGCCATGGCGTGTTCTGCTTTCTTCTCCGTTCCGGCAAAAGGGGAAATCGCCCGTGCCGCCCAGGGTTTCGCTGCATTCGGCACTTCGGCCGCGGTTTAGCCCCAAAGTGTCCTGGCAGGTTCATGCGAATCGCGATTCTGTTCAGTGTACCATATCGGTTTTCACTGAAAGAAAGGATATAACACGTGCGACAAAAATAGCAGCAGATCAGCCGTGCGCCATTCTTTTTTCTTGGCCGGGATACAGCTGCGGCTCACTGATTGTTCCTAATCCGGCCGGTATGCATGAACCATGGTATCTCGATCGTTGTTTCCTTTCCTTCAGGATCACTTCACTTGTAGTAATCGTCGTACGAAAGCCAAAAATTACAACAGTAGTACTCCCTCAGATCCATCTCCATCGGTCTGTAATTCTATCCGGCAACAGCGCCGGACAGACCGATTCCAAGGTGCCAGTAGAGGCGGCCGCCGTTTTGGGTTTTTTTGTTTTGTTTTTGAGCCTCAACTAGGGATGCTAGCCCTAGTATCTGATCAAAAGCACATCACACACACCACACTCACGCACACCACAACGCACACCCCAGCTATAACCCTAACTAGACCTGCAACCTATACCAAACACATCCTAAGAGACTTCTGAAGCGGTGCTTCAGGACGGCGGGCACGTCGTCTTCTCCTGTGGCTCGTGGACGAGACGTGAAGTGAGGCACCTGCAAAATTTTAGGGGCAAGGCCCCGGTGAGATACCCAGAAATTCACTCCCAAGGGGAGTCGAACTCGAGCGGGTTGGCAGGCCACTGCCTCGCCCAACCACTGCGTTGTTGTGCGCGTCTCCCTTTTGGGTCTCTCCGCCAGTATCGACAACTCCAATTAGGGCACCTCCAATTAACAGCCCAATTTTTTTTAAAATATAAATAGTTATTACAACTCATTACACCTCCAATTAGGCTTTGTCTGGATGCACTGTGGATGCGGCAACGCTGGGCATCATTCTTGGCGAGCCCGTGGTACGATGGATTAGGGATGATCTCAGGCTTGCATCCACCTTCGGGCATCATTGTCGTTGAGCCCGTGGCACAATGGAAAATCGATGATCTCAAGCTTGTAGTCCACCTCTGAGTACTACATTGTCCAAATGCTACCAAATTAAGCTAGTGAAGCCCTAAAATGATACACTACATCGGAAGAAAAACATCAATGACGGAAACTCACATCGCCAAGCCCGGACTCGCTGGACGTGTCATTGTCGTTCCATATCTGCAATTTTTGAAGGATGTAGCGGATAAAGTTTCCGGAGCCGCATGAGATGGTGGGAAACCGAAATGGCGTCTCCTTCCAAACAAGGGCGCGAGCGGCAACAGAGATCCATCGGTGTTGCATGGAAGTTCCTCTACAGCGGATCGGGGTGGGGTGGCGGTGATTTTGTGGGCGAGGAGGCGAGCGAGAGGGTGAATAAGGGTGAGGGAGACGTCTGGTCACTAGTGAGTAGTGCCCGCCTATCAGTTTTCGATTTGGCACGCGTGCCAACGCCCCTAGGCCAGCACCTATGGGTCGAGGCTAGTGCGGGGTTGCTAGATAAAGTTTTAGGGGCAACTCATAGCCCGATAAAGTTTTGGGGCGGAAGTAGAAGGCCGTCTCGAGTGGGTGTCCAAAAGACCATTTGATGGTGCATGCATTCTGGCGGATACTCCAAGTGTCGTGGTTTCAATTGAACTATGGACAACACCACGCAAATTATTACTATATTCCATCCATTTCTAAATATATGATGCATAGTTTTTGGCATGAAAATTAAAGAACACACGTGGAGGTGGAGGGAAAGGTACATCAGTTTTGGACGAGATAGCCCCCTGACTAATGACAAGAGAAAATATGGGAATTTCCATTAGAAATAGAAATGTAATTAAAATTATTAAAAACATTTACTATACCTTATATTTAGAACTTTTTTCTTAAAAAACTATATGGCTTATATAGAAAAGCTAAGGGAGTACCATTTAGGGTTGTTTCTATCCTTAGTAAACTTTACCAGATCCCCAATTATAACCACAAAGCCGAAATTAACAAGGACTTATCCTGATCCGAGCCACATATATATATACGCACAAGGAATCCGATTGTGTTTCTTCCCACGAGGAAATTACAGACGCACGCGAAACCCGATATACTATATGACTCGACATAGATAGGGCAATCCGTTTCGTTCAGCCAGCTAGAAACATGAGCCATGTTTTCCCAGAGCAGGTAGGGGGGGCGCGCGGTTGCGGATCGTCGCCCCAGCGCGGAAATGACCATTTCAAACTCGCGAACGGTTCCCTTTGGCTTCCCCTCTCCGCACAATGAGCATGCCGCAGCAAGCTAGACCGGCCCCACGTTTTTCCTCACGTCCGCCACGTCCCCTCTCGATCCATCCATTGCCGCACCACACGATCATAACCAACTCCTCGTCTCGTCTCTATAAAGAACCCGCCTCCGCGAGCCCCCACGATCCAGTCGGTCGATCGAGCACGCACGGTTGGTGGAGCTAGCAGAGGCCATTGATCGACACCGCCGAAACCCCCCCTCTCGTCGATCTCCGCTCGCCAGCAGCACACGCGTCCCGGCAGTCGAGATGCCGCCCATGGCGACCGCGACGTCGGACTCCGCCGCCGCCCGACGTTTCGCCGTGGCCTGCCGCGTGCTCTGCCGGCTCGTCAAGGCGGCCGGCCCGGTGCCGATGTCGGCGTACGGAGCGGCGGCGCGCGTGGGGGCTGTGCAGGGGCCAGACGGCCCGCCGGCTGACCGGACGCAGCAGCTGACGATCTTCTATGGGGGGAGGGTGGTGGTGCTCGACGGCTGCACGCCGGCCCGGGCCGCCGAGCTGATCCGGTACGCAGCGGCGGCGGTGACACCACCTGCGGCCGCGCCGGCGACGGCGCTGGTGGACATACCCATCGCCAGGAAGGCGTCGCTGCAGCGGTTCCTCTCCAAGCGCAAGGACAGATCCGTCACGGCCCTCGAGGGTCCACCGTACAGTCATCCGGAGGAGGCGGCGGCGTCGTCGCCGCCGGCGAAGAAGCGCAAGACCGAAGCTTCTTCCTGGCTCGCCCTGGGTAGCTTAGGAGACATGCACGCGCAGTGATCCATCGCCTAAACATGCATCGACCTGTGACGTGACAGCTTCCCTGCTGGCGGTGACAAGTGAAGTAGGATGTTTTTTTTTTGCGGGGTGAGTAGGATGTTATTTAACAACCAGTGATATTGTGGAAATTCAATTCGGATGCTGGATTCATATGCTCTCCATCTAAAAAGTATACTTCTTCTTATCAAAATATTCCAATAAAAAATTCCACATGTAAATCTCGACAATCTACATGCGCACATACATTTTCGCGAAAAAAAGGTTATTTTTTGTGGTCGATGAAAGACAAAACGAGACTGGTTTTGTACTTACACATATGGATGTGGGTGTTTTCGGTACGGTCAATTAATTCTTCGAGATTCCCGCCCACCCGCCGTGGTAGATGCAAAAGTGACTCTCTCTTTTCTCTTTTTATCCAAATCTCAAAGCAAAATAAATGGTGATAGAAACACCTACATCCATTGTATATTATCGAAAATATCTCTAAAAATATGATTCTTGTAGCAACATTGGAAAAAAAATTGGTTGCTGCTACAAGCCATCTAAAAACAATCTGTTATGGGCTTCCAAAAGACGCTGAGATTCTAGGAGCGTGCTAGGCGTCGGTCGGCAGATCCTCGCGATATGATTGGTTGCTTTCCCGCCCACTCGATCACCATCTTGCGGTCGAGATTTAATCACAATATCTTTAAATCGTTTTCTGATACTGCGATGTATCGGGGAGGGGATGTCGCTGATAGTAGTGCAACAAAAAAACTCACAAAAAAATATTTTAACAGATTTTTTTTGCATGAAACTGATTTACCACAAAAACCAAAGACTGTTGTCCACAAAAATCATAACGGAGTACAACAAAACATAGTTTGCAATCCATGTTTGAAATATTTCGAACACTACTAGTACGAATAGCAAAATTTAATGAGCAACAACAGCTAGTGTGTCCCAGCCACGTGACTAAAGTAGAGAATAACGTCATGAGATGGACTTGTCGCGAAGAGAAAGAAAACAAACGTGTCACGAAGAGAAAGACAATAGTACTATACTACTATATGTTTTCCAATATATGAAGAGAAAGACAACAGTACCGAGCACGAAGGATGGGATATGGACATGTCCCGAAGAGAAAGAACAACGTCAAGCAGCTAGTACGCGTGTGGGAAGGATGAGAGAGGCACCCAGCTAGCGATGCAAGCTTAGCTGCGCGTGCGAGTCAGGTGATGGTATGCGCGCGAGATTCTACGTGTCGGCCTAATAAACCGGTGGGAAAAGAGTATTTAGTTATCACCTTAGTTTACAAAGGCATTTTTTTTGAGAACTAGTGATTATACATTTCCTACCGAAGGTATTAGGCTGTGCGCGCCGCACGTACAACAGAGCAACAAGATTTACTGCATACCAGAGTTAGTTGCATGGTAGCTGGACCAGATGAACCGCAGCATGGATGTTACATGTCCTAACAGAATAGCAATAGCACCCAGCGCGTAGGTTAGCTGGAGAAGTCGTCGCAAAAGATGAATCACATGATGCATGTTACATGTGCCTAGCAGGCAAGCAATCCCTGCATCTGGCGCCGAACTGTTAGGCGTCTCCATCGATCACGCCCGTGCCTAACAAAGACAGCATTGTAATTGTTGTAGGAGTAGCAAGTACCATGCGGCACACACGAGACACGGTTCACCGATGCCACACGCGGACGCGGCGCGCCCGGTGGCTTTCGGTTTCCTCTTTTTTTTCTCCACCCCTACCCGCGCGCCGGCTGCAAGTTTGTGATCTTGGTGTAAGCCACCAATCTAAAATGCTTATTTGACAAGTTAAAATTAGGGTTATTTAAAGCAACTGAGCTAAGACTTCACTTAGTTGATTCAACCTATAAACAAGCCGTAGACATTAAGGATAACATTGTACTAGAAATTAAAAGATGTCCCGCCTCATTGATCTTTTATTGTGGACATGCCCGAAGATCCTATAGCTTCTATAATCTTAGGAAGGCAATTTCTTAGAACTATTAAAGCTCTAATCAATTTGCACGAAGGAAATGTGAGAATTGGATTATCATCCAAAAAACCATTTGTAGTACACTTCCCTATAAAGAAGAAGGCTAAGCATGATGATAATGGAATCATCACTTTAAAAGCTAATTACTTTGGAGTGGGTCTTCCACTTCTAAAATCTAGGTGATCACCATTTGGGTCAAGCTAATTGACCTTAATTAGAAGCGCATCATGGAAGGCAACCCATGTCTAATAATTTTCGTTTACTAGTTCTTGTTTTAATTTTATATTTGTTTGTTTATTTTTGATTTATAATAAAGAGTATTCATGAAATCCTTTGGAGAAGAGGAGAAGAAGTTAGTGTTTATGCCTCTCAATTTTATATACTAACGCTTGAGCAATCTTAAAGTTTTATATACTATTGTTTTTCCTTAGTCATTTTTAAGGGTATGTTGATGTGCAATGGCATGTGAAGGACTGCGAAGAAATCAAAAGTTTCACGGGTTCCAGTACAAATGGCGACCATCAGTATGGTGGCACCAGACCGTACCGCGCACGCCAATTTTGACAAAACTAACCTAAATATGAAATTAATTCAAAAAATAAACCTTCGCTGAAACTATTTCACAGAACTAATGCATATGCAGAAGCACTTAATTACTTTATTATGATGCTTGGTGTCATCTCAGTGTGAGAGAAATTGAAGCACACACCATTACAATGTGAAAGCTTGAACCACGACGCATCCACATAAATGGAATTGATTAAGATATCTATTATAAATATATAACAGTGTAGGATACATATATATTACAATTAATAAACGCCAATATATTTGGTGCAACATCTTAACATTCATATCTATAGAAAACACAATTTTGAAGAATATTACACCGTAACATTTGCATAAATTTGACGAAAGAAAATATCCTCTAAAATGATATTACTCCGCACATTTTTTAATGTATCAATGTAAACTATAACTACTGATTAGAAAGATATTCAAACTTCATTTGGTCTTTGATCCAGCCAGGGACTTTAGCTGCAACTCAATATTTATTTCGAATCTGCAAAATAAAATTGGAAACTGTAGTTGATGATTAAATTTACATGAATAAGATTCTAAAATATTAAAGGGAAGAAAATAACTCATGAAAGCTGTAGGCCTAGCAATTAAGAATCCCGACCAAAAAGCATCACTAATGCTCTTGCAATTAGATACTTCCCTTACTAATTCCTCACTATCCATAATAGGTTCATCTATGTGCACTAGTAAAAATTGCGCACCCAACTCAATACCACTAGCCTTAGTTGCAGATCAATGCTACGAATAGTACCATATGGAACATTCCGCTTGATTGGATATGTTGAAGTTCTAAAAACTACTTCGGAACTAGCCTATATTATGAGAAATATTAGCATTCAATGACAAGTACGATATATTTGCATGAAAAAATGGCAACAGATACACATGGTCATAGTTAAAAGAAGACTGTCATGACATTCACTTTGTTACAAACATACATAGATGCACTAGTTTTTTTGAGGCCAGCAAGGCATATACACTTATTAACATGCAACATCACCCTCAAAAAATACTCGTGTCCCTAAAATAAATACAACATGTTTATAGTTGCATGTAAAATACTGAGACTGTCATGGCCAGGATATCTGCTAGAGTACATGTTTTATGCTAATATATGTCGCATATTTAAGTATGGCATATATACAGGTTCCTAACTATATATGTCTAATACTACTTTGAGTGCACGTATTACCAGGTCCTAATCGTTCTGTTTGGATCTTTAATAGTAATAACAAGAGAAAGTAGAGTGCAGGCATTACCAGGTCCTAATCTATTTGGATCTTTAATATTAATAGTAATAACAAGAGAAAGTACATGCTTAGAAGAATAATGATCAGCTACCAATTCAGTATACGCTACCGATTCAATATACGAAGTCCCATTTTGGCACAGTAGTGATTACACAAGAAAATAATAAATGAAGTTGGTTACAGGACAACATCAATAAATTTGCAACTACATTTTGTAATGCCAGTTTGGTGATACCAGGTATTAAAGGGAGCATCGTGTAACTCCAGAAGCAAATAATTTGGCGATTGTAGACATCGTGCGGATATTTACTTTGAGTGAAGAAGTATGTCGTCTTTTGAGGGTATTGCGCTTACACGCTTATTTCTGGTCCCCTGCTGGTCTAATCTTGCAAAAAATTCATCAATCTGATCTCTTGTTTCCCTCACCTACACGAGACGATAATAGCACATGGAGTGATATGCATAGCCCGGAGCTACAGAAAGCTGCAACTTCAAAACTCAAAAGCACATGAATATTACCTCTGGCATAGAACCACTAACAGGTCCTGTCCCGGCGATGAATTTTGTTGAATAAATAATTGATTTCTATTGTCATGCTCACCATCCTGATTCGACGGCACTGAAATATTAAGCAAGTAACTATTTTATATTCTATATTTTCTTACATGAGTAAAAGTAGCCGTAACCTTTTCACGTGAAAGCAATAAATTATCCTAACATATGCAATGTTGCATAGACGAGTGTGCCTCAACAGGTCTAGGTCCACTGCATTGGACTCTCTGCAAACTGAAATATTAATACAAGGTTTGAAGAGACAGGCAATGATATAGCCATATATTGACATTTACCTTTGTTTTACCATGTAGTACTAGTAACCGAGAAATAACATTATTGTTTGATTGTAGATTTTTCTACAGAACTAAAAAGTCTGAGTAAAATATTGAAAGAAATGCATACAACATGAAGAGAAAAGAACATCATTTGCCTCTTCTTCTATTTCATTCCCATGGCATTCTTTATTATTCTTATCTTCAAGCCTTCTTATATGTCCTTTCAGCATTGCTATTTCCCCAGACATTATCTTCACCTCCACATGCCGGTCCATTAGTTGTAGTCATATTGATTTTCTTGAGATACTGTAGTGTGTGACCATAGACTTGCTTAGGAATTGGAACCAAGCCCATGCCATGAACCTGTCCAGTCGTTTCTTCCCCTAACACTTCCTGCAGGGTATCACCTTGCCATGCAACTCTTCCATTGACATTTTGTCCCAACTCTGGTCGTTGAGCTATTAGATACTCCAATCGATCCTATAAGAAAAGAATCATGCATATAATACTTGCTAGACTGAATTTGTAAGTTGACCCCCGAAAACTGCAGCTTCAAAATTTAAAAGCACATAAATATTGCCTACCAGATGGTCATTTTTCTCTTTATTTTCAGGAGCATCTTTCTTCTTGTGAGTCGGTAAGTAAATTATTGATCGGTGTGGTCGTTTCTTCTTAGGAGCAGCTTGTCTCTAAAAAATAAAAAGAACAACGACATGAAAAAACAAACACAGAGAAAAAACTTCATGAATGAGGATTACTCACTATGTCTTCACCCCGGCGAGCATAACTCTTCGTCACAGCATTATGTGTAATCTTCACAAGGGAACGACTAATTACATTCTTCTCAGCTAGGGCCTTTTATGATGCAATCATACCACAAGTGCAAATTTTAAGATCAACCCAAGAACTTAGATTTGAATATAGAAACATGAAAGTACGGTATCGGATTCATTACCCTTCCTTTTTTGGAATTCCAAAATCTAATAAGTCCACTTCACTGGTCACTGCCCGCATCATCTGGAAAGTGCTTATACAAAGCCTACCTCTTAATGTCTGGATTTTCTCGTAGACTGTGGGTTGATACAACAGAAATATCAAGGTGAAAAGATCCATCATAAGGCTAGCCATCGCCTGATCATTCTCTTCCATGACCAAAGGGGCCCCTGCCCTGGCTCAAAGGGCGTCAAACCGTCGATCATGGAAACGCTCACCCTAGAGCAAAGGACTTTGACCAGGCTATCGAGAAGAACCACATGCCAACCTTTCCACTTGCATTGCACACCGCTCCCCTACCAACGATTTGCCACGAACACGAATTCACCCACGATGAAAGAAGCTACAAGAGGCCACCGGAAGACAACACCAGCAGGAAGGGTGTGCGAAGAGAAGGTGGTGTCGCGTATGAAAGAATTGTAGCAGGCACATTTGGATTTGCAAGGAAAGACCTATCCATTGAATACCCCATATAGGGTCGTTCTTCTTCAACTTCAATTCATGATGGTCAGAGACTTTTCCTGACATGGCTTCCTGTACAATCTAATATCTCCGTTCTCTGTGTGAATGCCGATTCGGGATTTCTAATGGAACATCCTCAATGGACAATGATTTTTGTTCTCTCTTGTCTTGTTTGTCTCGAAGATGGATGTCGGTCTCTAGTGAAACTGGCGAGCCGGGAATCCCGCCTGATTCTGAAAGCATGGATTGCTTATGAGAGCCTAGTTCTCTTGGATCCCATACTGATAATGTTGAAAAATCCCTCTGCTGATCTTAGATTCAAAGCCAAATTGGTTCATGAACCTAGGATCCCTATACACCCTAAGATTACACACTATAGTCATTTTATTTTATAGTAGCCACTCAAACAATAAATGGAGATGGAAAGAAGCAAAAATAATAATTGTATTATGCTATGGCCATTTTTATTTCAACATATATAGTAGCTATAGACGCCCGCGTCGTCCCGCTCAAGCGACTCGAGTGGCGAAACACTAGCCGCAGGGCTCGGCCGTCCCCCTCCGCCTCTCGTCCCCTCTGCCGCTGCCGGTGCGCTCCGACGGGCAAAGCTCGTGCGGTTGTGGGAGGCGGCGGGGAGCTCGTCTTGCGTCGCGGCGTAGGGGTAGGCGCTAGGCGTGGCGGCGGCAGGAGCTGCTGGGCTGGCTGGGGTCAGCGCGGCCAGATCTGGCGCGGACGCCGGGGCGGCAGCCCCGAGAAGGTGGTTCTGCGGCGCATCCTCGCGCGCGCAGCGAGCTTTTGGCGGCGGGGCGGACCGCTGCTGGCAGCCACGAATGCTCGCCGATTGATGGGGGCTGCTGCGGGTGGTCACGGTAGCGCGGCGGCGGGCGTGCTACTGTGTGCGGCAGCGGGTGGCGGCGTGCCGGAGTTGCCCAGGGCGGGCAATTTATGGGCCTTGGAGGGCCTAGACGTGGATACGGTGCTGCTCGTGTTGGGGGGAGGTCGAGGAGGTGCCCGGTGTTGGCGTATTCTCTATCGGAGTTGGGCATGCCGGAGCGGCGGCCCCGGGTGCGCGTCTTCGCCCTGCCATCTGCGGCGGCTAGACTGCGCGTGGGTAGTTGGCGGCCGGGCGGTGCCTCGATGCAGCGGTTGCATGGAGGTCCATGGATCTTGTGAGTGCCTCGGCGCGACGGTCGCGGGGTGGCTATCCCTAGTTGTGTCGGCGTCCCGTCGGCTGTGCCACCTGCAGCCCATGGTAGCGGTGTGCCATGGTGCATGGACGGCGGCACAACGGCGCCGCTTCTCAGGTGGTCGGGGTGCTGGCTGGCGCCCCGAGGAGAGCGACGAGTCGACTTGAGGTGTTTGCTCTGCTGCTGCGCTTGGAGGCCGGAGCGCGGCTCCGGGACGTGGAGGTTTTTGTTGCTCTTCCCTGGCCGTGTGGGCGGAGGGCACGATGGCGTGAAGCAATGTCGCATGGTTGGCTTCGTGTGGTGGCGGTGAGCTGCGACGCACACATGTCTTCTTCTTCGCCTTCGTGGACAGGCTTCAACGACTGGGTTTTGGAGAACTCCGAGCGAAAGCACTGCATCCAGTTCGGTTGGTGCCAGTGATGTCGACTTCCTCGGACGCCGCTCCCCTCGTTGGAGGCATTGTCGAGGAGCTCCTTCACCTCCCTTGTTGTGTGACGAGGCGGTTCCTCGGCAATGCCCACCATAAGGGGATTAGGGTTGACAGAAGGCGACGATGGAGATTCCGGGAGCGAGAGAAGACACGACGTACCCAGGTTCACGTTCCCGCGATGGAGGATCGCTACGTCCTGCTAGCACTCCACTATATGAATATATGTGTACAGGGGGACGCCATAGGCGGAGTTGTTGTATCAAGTGTAGTTCTAATCTGCGGGTTGCGATGTCCAGGCGTATCGCCTCTATGTTTTTTTGTTTCTGAATATCCCCTAAGGGGTGCCCCAGCCTGGCTTTATATATCAACCAGGGTAGGGTTTACAAGATTCCTAGTAGAATTCGTATTGGATTCTTCTTTCTTGTAGTCCAAGTTGATATTCCTTGTGGTCCAGCTTGTCGAGTCCTTGCGCTAGTCCATCTTAATAATATGTACCGGGTATAGAAATATCATATCGGATACACGAAGGGTAATGCCCACATCATTACCCCCGAGTGTCTGGCCGAAGTGAAGCTTCGGGAAGGGACTAAAGTTGTCATTGTCTGAATGTCTTGATCTTCTGTTGAATCTTGTGCTTGATGTAGAGTCGAAGTTTATTCTTTATCGGGTGCGCGGCCAGCGCTCCCGATGGGAGTAGCCCCCGAGTCTATCGATGGGTGCTTGCAACCGTGCGTAGACTCAAGTTGTACTACTCGAAGAGCTAGATGTTGATGTCGACGTCTTCAAATTATTCCATCATCTGATACTTTTAAATCTATCGGGTCTTCAAAACGGTGCAAACTTCGAGAGATGCCAAAGAGCTGGATTATTAGAGCCTTCGGTTCCGTTCTTCTTTATCGATGAGGCTTCCATCTTTTTATCGGGTGCGCTATGCCAAAGAGCTGGAATATTAGAGCCTTCGGGTATGTTCTTCTTTAACGATGAGGCTTGCATCTTTTTATCGGGTGCGCGGCCAGCGCTCCCGATGGGAGTAGCCCCCGAGCCTGTAAATGAATATGAAGTAGTCATGTATAGGGTGTAAAATGCTAAGTCGAATACCGTAAATTTCTTCGAGTTTTGAGAACATTTCGATGTTTTTGATGATGTCACAGGGGAATTGATGATTTAGGTGATGTTGCTAAGGAGTTGATGATTTTGATGATGTCCCGGAAGAGTTGATGATTTTGATGATGTCCCGGAAGAATTGATGATTTTGATGATGTCCTGGAGGAGTCGATAATTGTGATGATGTCTCAAAGGAGTCGATGATTTTGATGATGTCCTGGAGGAGTCGATAGTTGTGATGATATCCGGAAGAGTCGATGGTTTGTTCGCGGCAACACCCGAACATAGGGCGCACTGCAGGCTCGACAGACTCATTCCATCTTACTGAGTCGCGCATCTTGATACGTCTCCAACGTACCTATAATTTCTGATGTTCCATGCTTGTTTTATGACAATACTTACATGTTTTGCTCGCACTTTATAATGTTTTATGCATTTTCCGGAACTAACCTATTAACAAGATGCCGAAGTGCCAGTTCCTGTTTTCTGTTGTTTTTTGTTCCGAGAAAGGCTGTTCGGG
>NC_061510.1:9712599-9726004 GCF_022539505.1 Lolium rigidum | reverse complement strand
CCTTTAAAATTCCATCATTCGTCTTTGCAATATATAGCTCATGGGACAAATAGCTTAAAAACTATTGTGGTATTGAATATGTACTTATGCACTTTATCTCTTATTAAGTTGCTTGTTGTGCGATAACCATGTTTCTGGGGACGCCATCAACTATTCTTTGTTGAATATCATGTGAGTTGCTATGCATGTCCGTCTTGTCTGAAGTAAGAGAGATCTACCACCTTAATGGTTGGAGCATGCATATTGTTAGAGAAGAACATTGGGCCGCTAACTAAAGCCATGATTCATGGTGGAAGTTTCAGTTTTGGACAGATATCCTCAATCTCATATGAGAATAATAATTGTTGCCACATGCTTATGCATTAAAGAGGAGTCCATTATCTGTTGTCCATGTTGTCCCGGTATGGATGTCTAAGTTGAGAATAATGAAAAGCGAGAAATCCAAAATGCGAGCTTTCTCCTTAGACCTTTGTACAGGCGGCATGGAGGTACCCCATTGTGACACTTGGTTAAAACATGTGTATTGCAATGATCCGGTAGTCCAAGCTAATTAGGACAAGGTGCGGGCACTATTAGTATATTATGCATGAGGCTTGCAACTTGTAAGATATAATTTACATAACTCATATGCTTTATTACTACCGTTGACAAAATTGTTTCATGTTTTCAAAATAAAAGCTCTAGCACAAATATAGCAATCGACGCTTTCCTCTTTGAAGGACCATTCTTTTTACTTTTATGTTGAGTCAGTTCACCTATTTCTCTCCACCTCAAGAAGCAAACACTTGTGTGAACTGTGCATTGATTCCTACATACTTGCATATTGCACTTATTATATTACTCTATGTTGACAATTATCCATGAGATATACATGTTACAAGTTGAAAGCAACCGTTGAAACTTAATCTTCCTTTGTGTTGCTTCAACACCTTTACTTTGATTTATTGCTTTATGAGTTAACTCTTATGCAAGACTTATTGATGCTTGTCTTGAAGTACTATTCATGAAAAGTCTTTGCTTTATGATTCATTTGTTTACCCATGTCATTACCATTGTTTTGATCGCTGCATTCATTACATATGTTTACAAATAGTATGATCAAGGTTATGATGGCATGTCACTTCGAGAAATTATCTTTGTTATCGTTTTACCTGCTCGGGACGAGCAGAACTAAGCTTGGGGATGCTGATACGTCTCCGACGTATCGATAATTTCTTATGTTCCATGCCACATTATTGATGATATCTACATGTTTTATGCACATTATATGTCGTATTTATGCATTTTCTGGAACTAACCTATTAACAAGATGCCGAAGAGCCGATGTCGTTTTCTGCTGTTTTTGGTTTCAGAAATCCTAGTAACGAAATATTCTCGGAATTGGACGAAATCAACGCCCAGGGTCCTATTTTGCCATGAAGCTTCCAGAAGACCGAAGGAGAGTCGAAGTGGGGCCACGAGGTGGCGAAACACCAGGGCCGCGCGGCCCAGGCCCTGGCCGCGCCGACCTATGGTGTGGGCCCCTCGTGCCGCCTCTTTACCTGCCCTTCCGCCTACAAATAGCCTCCATCGTGAAACCCCCAGTACCGAGAGCCACGATACGGAAAACCTTACTGAGACGCCGCCGCCGCCAATCCCATCTCGGGGGATTCTGGAGATCTCCTCCGGCACCCTGCCGGAGAGGAGATTCATCTCCCGGAGGACTCTTCACCGCCATGGTCGCCTCCGGAGTGATGAGTGAGTAGTTCACCCCTGGACTATGGGTCCATAGCAGTAGCTATATGGTTGTCTTCTCCTCATTGTGCTTCATTGTCGGATCTTGTGAGCTGCCTAACATGATCAAGATCATCTATCTGTAATACTATATGTTGTGTTTGTCGGGATCCGATGGATAGAGAATACTATGTTATGTTAATTATCAAGTTATTACCTATGTGTTGTTTATGATCTTGCATGCTCTTCGTTATTAGTAGAGGCTCGGCCAAGTTTTTACTCTTAACTCCAAGAGGGAGTATTTATGCTCGATAGTGGGTTCATGCCTCCATTGAATGCTGGGACAGGTGATGGAAAGTTCTAAGGTTGTGGATGTGTTGTTGCCACTAGGGATAAAACATTGATTCTATTTCTAAGGATGTAGTTGTTGATTACATTACGCACCATACTTAATGCAATTGTCTGTTGTTTTGCAACTTAATACTGGAAGGGGTTCGGATGATAACCTCGAAGGTGGACTTTTTAGGCATAGATGCATGTCTGGATAGCGGTCTATGTACTTTGTCGTAATGCCCAATTAAATCTCACTATATTTATCATGACATGTATGTGCATTGTTATGCCCTCTCTATTTGTCAATTGCCCGACTGTAATTTGTTCACCCAACATGCTTTTATCTTATGGGAGAGACACCTCTAGTGAACTGTGGACCCCGGTCCTATTCTTTACATCGCATACAATCTACTGCAATACTTGTTTTACTGTTTTCTGCAAACAATCATCTTCCACACAATACGGTTAATCCTTTGTTACAGCAAGCCGGTGAGATTGACAACCTCACTGTTTCGTTGGGGAAAAGTACTTTGGTTGTGTTGTGCAGGTTCCACGTTGGCGCCGGAATCTCTGGTGTTGCGCCGCACTACATCCCGCCGCCATCAACCTTCAATGTGGTTCTTGACTCCTACTGGTTCGATTAAACCTTGGTTTCTTATCGAGGGAAACTTGCCGCTGTGCGCATCACACCTTCCTCTTGGGGTTCCCAACGGACGTGTCAACTACACGCATCAAGCAAATTTCGGTGCCGTTGCCGGGGAGATCAAGACACGCCTGCAAGGGAGTCTCCACTTCCCAACCTCTTTACTTTGTTTTTGTCTTGCTTTATTTTATTTACTACTTTGTTTGCTGCATTATATCAAAACACAAAAAAATTAGTTGCTAGCTTTACTTTATTTACTGTCTTGCACTCTATATCAAAAACACAAAAAAATTAGTTTACTTGCATTTACTTTATCTAGTTTGCTTTATTTACTACTACTAAAATGGCTACTCCTGAAAATACTAAGTTGTGTGACTTCACAACCACAAATAATAATGATTTCCTATGCACACCTATTGCTCCACCTGCCACTACAGCAGAATTCTTTGAAATTAAACCTGCTTTACTGAATCTTGTTATGCGAGAGCAATTTTCCGGTGTTAGTTCGATGATGCTCGCTGCCCATCTCAATAATTTTGTTGAATTGTGTGAAATGCAAAAGTATAAAGATGTAGATGGTGATATTATTAAATTGAAATTGTTTCCTTTCTCATTAAGAGGAAGAGCTAAAGATTGGTTGCTATCCCTGCCTAAGAATAGTATTGATTCATGGACTAAATGCAAGGATGCTTTTATTGGTAGATATTATCCCCCTGCTAAAATTATATCTTTGAGAAGTAGCATAATGAATTTTAAACAATTGGATAATGAACATGTTGCTCAAGCTTGGGAAAGAATGAAATCTTTGGTTAAAAATTGCCCAACCCATGGACTGACTACTTGGATGATCATCCAAACCTTCTATGCAGGACTAAATTTTTCTTCGCGAATTTATTGGATTCAGCTGCTGGAGGTACCTTTATGTCCATCACTCTTGGTGAAGCAACAAAGCTCCTTGATAATATGATGATTAATTACTCAGAATGGCACACGGAGAGAGCTCCACAAGGTAAGAAGGTAAATTCTGTTGAAGAATCCTCTTCCTTGAATGATAAGATTGATGCTATTATGTCTATGCTTGTGAATGATAGGACTAATGTTGATCCTAATAATGTTCCGTTAGCTTCATTGGTTGCCCAAGAAGAACATGTTGATGTAAACTTCATTAAAAATAATAATTTCAACAACAATGCTTATCGGAACAATTCTAGTAATAACTATAGGCCATATCCTTATAATAATGGTAACGGTTATGCTAATTCTTATGGGAATTCTTACAATAATAATAGGAACACACCCCCTGGACTTGAAGCTATGCTTAAAGAATTTATTAGTACACAAACTGCCTTTAACAAATCTGTTGAGGAAAAGCTCAATAAAATTGATATTCTCGTTTCTAAGGTTGATAGTCTTGCCTCTGATGTTGATCTTTTGAAATCGAAAGTTATGCCTAATAGGGATATTGAAAATAAAATTGTTACTACAGCAAATGCCATCCAAGTTAGAATTAATGAGAATATAAGATTAATGGCTGAATTGCGTGCTAGGTGGGATAGAGAAGAAAATGAAAAACTAGCTAAAGAGAAAAATGTAGCTAAAGTTTGGACTATTACCACCACTAGCAATGCTAATGATTCACATGTTGCTGCACCTCCTACTATTAATGGTAAAATAATTGGTCTTGGCAATGTTTCTACTCCTAGTGCAAAGCGCGCAAAATTACCTGAAACCATTGAACTGCTGAAACTGCGTGTGATAAAACTGCTGAAATTTTTTCCAACCTTGGGGATGATGATCCCATTGCTGTAGCTCATAATGATTTAGATTTTGATGATTGCCACATCTCTGAAGTTATAAAGTTCTTACAAAAACTTGCTAAGAGTCCCGCCGCCGGAATCTCTGGTGTTGCGCCGCACTACATCCCGCCGCCATCAACCTTCAACGTGCTTCTTGACTCCTACTGGTTCGATTAAATCTTGGTTTCTTACTGAGGGAAACTTGCCGCTGTGCGCATCACACCTTCCTCTTGGGGTTCCCAACGGACGTGTCAACTACACGCATCACCATAGCATAATACAATTATTATTTTTGCTTCTTTCCATCTCCATTTATTGTTTGAGTGGCTACTATAAATGAAAATGACTATAGTGTGTAATCTTAGGGTGTATAGGGATCCTAGGTTCATGAACCAATTTGGCTTTGAATCTAAGATCAGCGGAGGGATTTTTCAACATTATCAGTATGGGATCCAAGAGAACTAGGCTCTCATAAGCAATCCATGCTTTCAGAATCACTAGAGACCGACATCCATCTTCGAGACAAACAAGACAAGAGAGAACAAAAATCATTGTCCATTGGGGATGTTCCATTAGAAATCCCGAATCGGCATTCACACAGAGAACGGAGAGATTGGATTGTATGGGAAGCCATGTCAGGAAAAGTCTCTGACCATCATGTATTGAAGTTGAAGAAGAATGACCCTATATGGGGTATTCAATGGATAGGTCTTTCCTTGCAAATCCAAATGTGCCTGCTACAATTCTTTCATACGCGACACCACCTTCTCTTCGCACACCCTTCCTGCTGGTGTTGTCTTCCGGTGGCCTCTTGTAGCTTCTTTCATCGTGGGTGAATTCGTGTTCGTGGCAAATCGTTGGTAGGGGAGCGGTGTGCAATGCAGTGGAAAGGTTGGCATGTGGTTCTTCTGATAGCCTGGTCAAAGTCCTTTGCTCTAGGGTGAGCGTTTCCATGATCGACGGTTTGACGCCCTTTGAGCCAGGGCAGGGGCCCCTTTGGTCATGGAAGAGAATGATCAGGCGATGGCTAGCCTTATGATGGATCTTTTCACCTTGATATATCTGTTGTATCAACCCGCAGTCTACGAGAAAATCCAGACATTAAGAGGTAGGCTTTGTATAAGCACTTTCCAGATGATGCGGGTGAAGTGGACTTATTAAATTTTGGAAGTCCAAAAAAGGAAGGGTAATGAATTCGATACCGCACTTTCATGTTTGTATATTCAAATCTAAGTTCTTGGGTTGATCTTAAAATTTGCACTTGTGGTATGATTGCATCATAAAAGGCCCTAGCTGAGAATAATGTAATTAGTCGTTCCCTTGTGAAGATTACACATAATGCTGTGACGAAGAGTTATGCTCGCCGGGGTGAAGACATAGTGAGTAATCCTCATTCATGAAGTTTTTTCTCTGTGTTTGTTTTTTCATGTCGTTGTTCTTTTTATTTTTTAGAGACAAGCTGATCCTAAGAAGAAACGACCACACCGATGAATAATTTACTTACCGACTCACAAGAAGAAAGATGCTCCTGAAAATAAAGAGAAAAATGACCATCTGGTAGGCAATATGTATGTGCTTTTAAATTTTGAAGTTGCAGTTTTCGGGGGTCAACTTACAAATTCAGTCTAGCAAGTATTATATGCATGATTCTTTTCTTATAGGATCGATTGGAGTATATAATAGCTCAACGACCAGAGTTGGGACAAAATGTCAATGGAAGAATTGCATGGCAAGGTGATACCCTGCAGGAAGTGTTAGGGGAAGAAATGACTGGACAGGTTCATGGCATGGGCTTGGTTCCAATTCCTAAGCAAGTCTATGGTCACACACTACAGTATCTCAAGAAAATCAATATGACTACAACTGATGGACCGGCATGTGGAGGTGAAGATAATGTCTGGGGGAAATAGCAATGCTGAAAGGACATATAAGAAGGCTTGAAGATAAGAATAATAAAGAATGCCATGGGAATGAAATAGAAGAAGAGGAAAATGATGTTCTTTTCTCTTCATGTTGTATGCATCTCTTTAAATATTTTACTCAGACTTTTCAGTTTTGTAGAAAAATCTACAATCAAACAATAATGTTATTTCTCGCTTACTAGTACTACATGGTAAAACAAAGGTAAATGTCAATATATCGCTATATCATGGCGTGTCTCTTCAAACCTTGTATTAATATTTCAGTTTGCAGAGAGTCCAATGCAGTGGACCTAGACCTGTTGAGGCACACTCATCTATGCAACATTGCATATGTTAGGATAATTTATTGCTTTCACGTGAAAAGGTTACGGCTACTTTTACTCATGTAAGAAAAGATAGAATATAAAATAATTACTTGCTTAATATTTCAGTGCCGTCGAATCAGGATGGTGAGCATGACAATAGAAATCAATTATTTATTCAACAAAATTCATCGCCGCGACAGGACCGAGTTTTGAAGTTGCAGCTTTCTGTAGCTCCGGGCTATGCATATCACTCCATGTGCTATTATCGTCTCGTGTAGGTGAGGGAAACAAGAGATCAGATTGATGAATCTTTTGCAAGATTAGACCAACAGGGGACCAGAAATAAGCGTATAAGCGCAATACCCTCAAAAGACGACATCACTCAAAGTAAATATCCGCACGATGTCTACAATCGCCAAGTTATTTGCTTCTGGAGTTACACGATGCTCTCTTTAATACCTGGTATCACCAAACTGGCATTACAAAATGTAGTTGCAAATTTATTGATGTTGTCTTGTAACCAACTTCATTTATTATTTTCTTGTGTAATCACTACTGTGCCAAAATGGGACTTCGTATATTGAATCGGTAGTGTATACTGAATTGGTAGCTGATCATTATTCTTCTAAGCATGTACTTTCTCTTGTTATTACTGGTAATATTAAAGATCCAAATAGATTAGGACCTGGTAATGCATGCACTCTACTTTCTCTTGTTATTACTATTAAAGATCCAAACAGAACGATTAGGACTCAGTAATACCGCACTCAAAGTAGTATTAGACATATATAGTTAGGAACCTGTATATATGCCATACTTAAATATGCGACATCTATTAGCATAAAACATGTACTCTAGCAGATATCCCGGCCATGACGGTCTCGGTATTTTACATGCAACTATAAACATGTTGTATTTATTTCAGGGACACGAGTTTTTTTTGAGGGTGATGTTGCATGTTAATAAGTGTATATGCCTTGCTGGCCTCAAAAAAACTAGTGCATCTATGTATGTTTGTAACAAAGTGAATGTCATGACAGTTTTCTTTTAACTATGACCATGTGTATCTGTTGCCATTTTTTCATGCAAACTAGTACAAATGCCCGTGCGTTGCTACGGGTCCTCAAATTTTATTTCTCAATACACATATGTAATTCACAACATGAAAATTTAAAAAATTAGGAATATCATAATACACAACATGATAATACCAAAGGCAATAACAAGACAGCATTGTTGCGCATATGCGTGATTCCAAGTTCTAGGTCTTGTTACTCTTACACGGTAAGTCTACACCCGTGTTCTAGGCATGTCTATTATGGAAAGAAGAGTAGAAGTACTGGTACTAAATTAGCAAATAATACAAAAAGTTGGATATTAAAGGTATTTCAGAGTTACAATGCTCGAGTCATCTGACAATATATTTATCGAAAAGATTTTATGATTGATAACCAAAATCAGAATAATTTAGGTGACACCAAACCACCTACTAAACCTCCTACAACAGTGCCATTTTCTACCATAGCAGATCTTTGGCAAGATAGTTCTTGTTCTGGCTCCTACATTGGTTAAAGAAAAAAAAAGTACATTAAATCTCGATGGATGAAAAATACTTTGCAAGGATTTATAATGGAAGTAGTATTAGAGGGCATACTGCTGAAAGAACACCACCCTTATGAGATAAATTGGAATGCTAGAACAATACACTCTCTTAGAGAAACATTAAATTAGAGATGGTAAAGTACATATGAGATGTCCCATGTGCAATTGATTCGATCTTCAAGTAGCTGAGTAGGGAAATTTCTTGTAGGGTCTTCCCTATTCTCATAGTCAGACATAACGATCAACAACAAATAAATAAAATGTGGTTCTCAAAGTGTTAGTGCCCAATTTCAATAAGCAGAAGCGATTATTTGTGCCAAAAATGGAGCTACTTAATCCCATCCCACCTAATTGTGTATGGAGGGCCGCTGGAAGAACCAGGCAGGCTCACCTCATCTCCTCCAAAATGAAATAGGACACGACGGAATTAACCGATCAATCAATCTAAACAATATATTTTCTCCATTGTTGCTTTCTATAGAATACAAGAAAGATGTAAATTGTAAAACATCAATGTTTTTCTTCTCAATGAAATGTCCGATGGTATAATAAGGAAACATTCGAACAGTTAATAGTAATGCCAAAAAGCCAAGATGGCTTGCTTCATATAATGTTGAAATTAGAAAAACCAAGGTGGTATGCCAGTGTGAGTTAATTCACCAAGGCAGTCTGGAAGCTACCTTATCACTTACTGTAGACAAAGACAATACATGATTATGTCGATCATCCAAATTACACCGGAGCTGAAAGTAGATGTAATAAAACCCAGGAATATGTTGGTTGCTAAGCCAGACAATTGGCGCTTGCTATTCTGTAGATACATCATTTGACGCTTCATGGTCCTGAACGAATAAAGAATTTGATGCAGACCATTGATTATTAATTTGGAGTGGTAAACTACAAACAACGTCATCAAAAAATAGTGGTTAAGATTTAAATAGAAAGATCTGGAGAATTTGTATATATGTACAACACTATTCTTTTTGTCTCCTCAAAGCAATATAGGTTGGTTACTATATGAGCAATTAGATATATGCAAGCAAATGATCCATGTAATAAATAGAAGAAGTAAAGCAGATCCACTCATTTTATAAGCAGACCGGAAAGAAGTTAATTTAGCCACTTGCATTAAGGCATGCCGCGATATTCATATAAATAAAGAACCGATATCATAATAATGTGGTTTTGATCCTTTTAAATTTATTCATGTTCATATAGCAGCAAATGGTAAAGTAAAATAGATTAGAATCTGCCCAACCTGTACTTGAAAGTTTTGCATTGGATGTAACTTTGATCCTTGACCTGTAAATAATAGATTGGAATTAAAATTAACCTCGTATGCTCGTTTCTTTTTTTCCATACTACATGGCAATGCCTAATGGTATCCTAACAATAACAGTGTCAATTGTATGCAAGAAAGCGGACAGTCGCTGATAAATATTGTCTAGGAGACACTAACTCTATACAACATGTTTCCAAAATTGATGTGGTTGGCTATAAATGAACTCTATACAGCACAAGTTTCTTTCTACCTGTCTTGTAACGCTGACCAAGGGCTAACCAGGAAGCAAAACGTGAATGTCATTTCAGGTGCAATCACATCTCTTAGGAGCACAAGTAAAAAAAGAGGCACTAAAATGGCTAGGGAAAGATTATAGTAACATGATTTCATAAACAGACATGGAACTTGGGATATACTAATCTATGTTGCCTCGGACATACTACTCTTGAATTCCTCCAGTTTTGTAATAGCACTTACCCAAGGATCCTTGAATTCTAGTTCTGTAAATCAACTGTACTGAAATTAGAAAATATAAGTAATAGGTATACATGCCTATCGTCTAATTTATTGGTGTCATGGTGTGTCATATAGTTGAACATAGATATGACGAACGCTGGAAAACTCGAGTGCAAAAGAAGCAAGAACGCGGTGCACGCGAGGCACCTGCTCCTTATTCGAGGAGTAGGCGTTGAGCTTAGAGTACAGGGGCGGGGAAGGCTAGGGGGCGGGTGTGTAGGTGCGGGCCAATTCGGAAGCAAAACCTAAAATATGGTTTCCAAAGTTGTGCATTTCACACATAGTCCAGTTGTGCATTTCACACATGAAATATTTGCATATAGGACATGAATATAATAAGACAAAACAGTAATAGATTGTCACAATGAAAATGTACCTGAGTATGGTGAAAATAGGCATAAGTATGTACCCAAAATCCCAAATCGGTACCATAGAACTTATTCAGACTTCCAACTCATCACCATTGAGATCAAAACTTATCAGTGGGCAGAATATATGAAACAGTAAAGAAAACCACAACGGCAATATCTATCAATTTGTATATTGCATGCACCAAAGGAGATGATAAACTGAACCATGCAGTACAACTGGCGTAGCATCATCAAAATGAAGAAACAGGTCGAGCTTGCAACTTCTAACAGATGGAACAAAAAGAAAATCCACGAATGACGCGCAACATAATTGATCATGGATCAAGTACACTGGCTGTCTGTGGGAGGATTCTTAACATCATTTACCTAGAGAAGGCGCCCTAGTGGTGGAATCACATCCCAGAAGCAGTTCTGGCACGACATGCCGACAGCGCGACGTACGGTGATCGCTAGATCGAAGTGGTTGTCCTCCTCCTCTGCATCCTCCTTCAAATTCATCGCCCTATTCCTCTCCCACCTCGACACCATCACCACACCAGCACCGAACATTCATCTTCTCAGAGGACCTTGAAAATGAGTTAGACGATGACATTCATCTGTTTCGATCCGTCAAGGTCGCTCAGATCAAAGCTTTCTTATTATTGTGATACAAACATCAGATCTTACATGTTTGGGGAGAGTAGTTATTGTGCAAATAATGAATAAATACATTAGCCATATCTCAAGGTCATTTGCCTAGACATATAGATTTATATACCATCAGAACCATAATATGAAATATGAAGTTCCGCAAATTGGCAATGCCAGTTTTCACGCAGATTAGTTTCACATGTCCGAGCATCATGTGTCGATGTAAATAATTCCATGCAACTTTCAGGAGGGTTTCAAAGTTGGGTATACATACTTTTTGTTGTATGCAAGAGACAAAAATAAATAACATGAAGAGCTTTGCACAATGACAATGATCAAAGAGGCACTAAAATATAGCTCCAAGATAAGAAGGAGGCCACCATTGTTGTAGATAGAATAGACATTTCTCCAAGGGAACAGTTGAAGAAGAAACCATACCTTAAAGCCCCAGATTTAGAATATCACCATCGTAATGAAGGATGAAATAAAAAGCAGATAGAACACTCTGATTATTCATCAGCTGTTTTCCACTTCCTTGTGAATAGCAGGAAGCATGATTCAGTACCGCTGGCTTGAAAGAAAACAAATGCCTTCATGAGCCATGCATATATCCAAAGAGAATAAAGATCATTAACAATAACTCCCAAGAAACAAGGAAATGCATATCTAGTACTTATATGTGGCATTTCCTGATGCATAGTTCATAGGCACCTTCGAAAGTGACATCTGAACCTCTTGCGATCGTTTTCGAAAAGAATAATCATCGTACATCAAACTCCGGAGAGAAAGATTAATTTGATTCAACATACAGTGAGGTCTGATTCAAGCAGATCACTGGACTTGGAACTTAGCACTTGATGATTTGAGGTGTACATGAGCTACTGTCAAGCTCTCATTTATATGATAAGAAAACAAAGTGCACTGCATGTGTTTACTGTCAACTATGTCATGTTCACACACACACGCAGGCATTGCGCTTCAGGAAACTGGAGGGGTATTGGTTCAACTTTTAAAAGAGCTAATGTTGACCAACTTCGAAAAGGAATGCTGCTACAGTTTGAGATACAGAACAATGGATTTAACTTTTTTGGCAAACCTATGGCTTCAACTTGAATTGCGCATCAGAATAGAATGGATTAGTCTGAACTACCACAGACAATTGTATTCCCCATCATTGCTTTCGAGTATTCCTACAAATGGAAAAACGCATCAGCAGAAAACATGTTACAATTATGATAAGAGATCATTAGTAAAAATAATGATGCACATTAAAAATGATGCAAGTTCCTTGTTGCTAAAATTTGCACCCCGGACATGGGAGGACATGGAACGACAAACCATGAGCGTGGAAAAAGTGAGAGAGGGATTTGCCATTGGGGCCGCTGACCATGCCCTAGATGCATCGGATGGTACTGTCTCTGCAGTTGGTCTTGGCTGTGTAGACGCAGGCGGTGAACTCGCTGGTGTACCTAGACACGTCCTCCTTGGTGTTCACCCCCTCGATCTGCAGCGGGAACATGGTCTCGTACTTGTTCGACTTGGACCAGTGCCGCCACAAAACCAGGACATGAAGCGAGGGAAGCGAGATGGATGGTCGCCTCTTGTAGCCCAGGATCCATAAATCACAACACACCAGAGAAGTTGAAACCCAAAATATTTTGTTGTTGTGCCGGCGGATAGGAAAGGTGAGGTGAAGACGATTGAAACCCTATGAGGAAGGGGTCGCCCATCACGGACGGATGGTGCGGAGTAGGGGCTCGCTTGGGATTTCGGATCGAGCTTCCTCTCAGATTCGCACAGGGAGAGGGTACTCACCTTGGGGCGCTTCGGAGATCTCTAGGACGTGTGTATGCCATGCTGGGAGCAGCATCCATGGTGCGCTCGCCCTCAAGGAGAGGCGGCGAGGGGTGCTGGAGTAGGCAGCGGTGTGCACGGTTAAGGAATCCCACACATCTTGTCTTCCACCTAGTCTCCTCAATTCATCTCCCTTACAGGCATGTGGAGGTGGGTCGGTGGCAAGGGAGAGGCGGGGCGGAGGTTGTCTCCGAGCGGCCGGGTGAGCAGCGGCGGCTGCGGGTCGGGACGAGCGGCGGCGGTGTGGGTTGAATGGGGAAAAAAGAGGGCATGGCATCTGGGGAGTGTTTTCGGGGCTGGCGGCCCATACATTTGTCCGCTCGGGGGTGGGACGGCCCAAGTGCGCGACGCGAGTACTACAGGGACGACGAAAAATCTCGACGTATTGATATGGCTGGCAGAATACGGAACCAGTTTCTCCTTTTTAAGTAGTGTAGA
>NC_061510.1:9682252-9712499 GCF_022539505.1 Lolium rigidum | reverse complement strand
CGGTGCTCGATTAGCGTGTCGTTGATGTCTACGCACGCTTCTATTCCTGTAGACAGTGTTGGGCCTCCAAGAGCAGAGGTTTGTAGAACAGCATCAAATTTCCCTTAAGTGAATCATCCAAGGTTTATCGAACTCAGGGAGGTAGAGGTCATCCCTCTCAAGCAACCCTGCAATTACGATAAAAGAAGTCTCTTGTATCCCCAACACACCTAATACACTTGTCAGATGTATAGGTGCACTAGTTCGGCGAAGAGATAGTAAGATGCAAGTGATATGGATGAATATGAGTGGTAATAACAATCTGAAATAAATATGGCAGCAAGTAAACATGTAACAGGACTTGTTGGAAACGGTGTTTCAATTCTTAGAAACAAGACCTAGGGATCATACTTTCACTAGTGGACACTCTCAACAATGATCACATAAATAAATAACTTCTCCTCACTTGTGCTACTTTAAACACTCTCTTGTTGGATAACAAACACCATTCATTGTGTAGGGCTACAAGAGCACCCTCAAGCCGGAGTAAACAAGCTCCACAACTTCATAAAGGAATCACACACAATGCGCACACTGTCACCGTCACATCGTGGAGAGTAATTCCGGAGTTCATATTAAAGTAACCTCTAGAGTGCATAGTAATAGTTAACTTCATAATCTACAAGAGATTACAATCATAACCTACGCCAAGTACTACATGATGCACACACCGTCAACATTACATCATGGAGGAGGAAAACTTTAATAACATCACTAGAGTAGCACATAGATTAATAGTGATACAAAGCTCATGATCACATAAAGATCACATGGGAGAGAGAGATAAACCACATAGCTACCGGTAGAGCCCTCAGCCTCAGGGGAGAACTACTCCCTCCTCATCATGGGAGACAGCGTGGCGATGAAGATGGCGGAGGTGTCGATGGAGATGACTCCGGGGGCAATTCCCCGTCCCGGCGGCGTGCCGGAACAGAGGCTTCTGTCCCCCGAAATGGAGTTTCGCGATGGCGGCGGCGTCCCTGGAGTCTTTCTGGAGTTTCGTCAATTGTTGTCGGGTTTTTAGGTCACGAGAGATTATATAGGCGAAGAGGCGGAGTCGGAAGAGTCCCGAGGGACCCACCCCATAGGGTGGGGCGGCCACCCCTCTGGCCGCGCCGGCCTATGGTGTGGAGGCCCTGGGCCTCCCCCTGGCTTGCCCTTCTTGCTCTGTGAGTCTTCCGGCGAAATAGAATTTCTGTGATTTTTCTGGATTTTTCCGAGCACTTTGGTTTTTGGGCCTTTTCTGCAATAAACAGATATAATAAACAGAAACTGGCACTGTGGCATCTTGTTAATAGGTTAGTCCAATAAATTGTAGGATAACGTTGCATAGAAAACAAAAAATTTCCTACCGCGAACACGCAATCCAAGCCAAGATGCAATCTATAAGACGGTAGCAACGAGGGGTATCGAGTCTCACCTTTGAAGAGATTCCAAAGCCTACAAGATGAGGCTCTTGTTGCTGCGGGAGACGTTCACTTGCCGCTTGCAAAAGCGCGTAGAAGATCTTGATCACGATCGCTTTCGGCGCCACGAACGGGCAGCACCTCCGTACTCGGTCACACATTCGGTTGTTGATGAAGACG
The DNA here is from genome assembly GCF_022539505.1 of Lolium rigidum. Lineage (NCBI taxonomy): Eukaryota > Viridiplantae > Streptophyta > Magnoliopsida > Poales > Poaceae > Lolium > Lolium rigidum. The sequence goes on along the minus strand of NC_061510.1, from coordinate 9,710,874 downwards.
ACGTCCACCTCCCCGTTCCAGCGGGCAGCGGAAGTAGTAGCTCCTTCTTGAATCCGACAGCACGACGGCGTGGTGTCGGTGGTGGTGGAGAAATCCGGCGGAGCTTCGCTTAAGCGTGTGGGATGTGGTGGAGGAGAGAGACCGCTAGGGTTTGGGGAGAGAGAGGGGTTGGGCGCCGGCCCTCTAAGGGGTGCGGCCAAGGCTGAGGCTTGAAGTGGCCAGCCCCCTCTCCTATGCCCCTCATTATATAGGTGGAAGCCCCAAGAGTTCTAGTCCAAGTCTTCGAATAAGACCCCATCACTAAAATCTCCCATATGTGGGAAACCTACTCAAGGAGGGAGTCCTACCCAAGGTGGGACTCCCACCTTTCCTTGAGGTGGGTTGGCCAGGCCACCCTAGAGGAGTCCACCTTGGACTCCTCCCCTTAGGGTTGGCTGGCCATGCAAGGTGGAGTCCCTCCGGGACTCTACTTTCCATGGTGATTTCTTCCGGACTTTTCTAGAACCTTCTAGAACCTGCCATAAATGCACCGGATCATTTCCAAACTTGGAATATGACTTCCTATATATGAATCTTATTCTCCGGACCATTCCGGAACTCCTCGTGATGTCCGGGATCTCATCCGGGACTCCGAACAAATATTCGAACTCCATTCCATATTCAAGTTCTACCATTTCAACATCAAACCTTAAGTGTGTCACCCTACGGTTCGCGAACTATGCGGACATGGTTGAGTACTCACTCCGACCAATAACCAATAGCGGGATCTGGAGATCCATAATGGCTCCCACATATTCAACGATGACTTCAATGATCGAATGAACCATTCACATACGATACCAATTCCCTTTGTCACGCGATATTTTACTTGTCCGAGGTTTGATCATCGGTATCACTCTATACCTTGTTCAACCTCGTCTCCGACAAGTACTCTTTACTCGTATCATGGTATGTGGTCTCTTATGAACTTATTCATATGCTTGCAAGACATTAGACGACATTCCACCGAGAGGGCCTGCAGTATATCTATCCGTCATCGGGATGGACAAATCCCACCGTTGATCCATATGCCTCAACTCATACTTTCCGGATACTTAATCCCACCTTTATAACCACCCATTTACGCAGGTGGCGTTTGATGTAATCAAAGTACCTTTCCGGTATAAGTGATTTACATGATCTCATGGTCATAAGGACTAGGTAACTATGTATCGAAAGCTTATAGCAAATAACTCAATGACGTGATCTTATGCTATGCTTAATTGGGTGTGTCCATTACATCATTCATACAACTAGCAAGGTGGCCCACGCACATGCGTGGGCAACATCTCACGTGTTTTGAAAATGTTTATGAATAGAACTACTCCCTCCGGTTCATATTAATTGACTTCAATATGGATGTATCTAGACCTAAAATGTATCTAGATACATCCATATTAGAGTCAATTAATATGAACCGGAGGGAGTATTTGATATTATTTTTTCATCTTATGTTCGTACCCATATTGAAATAATGCAAGTCCTGAAAAATACATGCCTTTATGTATTTGTTTTCATAAATTATATGCAATAATAAAATGCAAGAGATAATATAATCCAAACAATGTGAACCGTGTATCTAATGATCATTATATGACACATTAACTACTAATCAAAATCATTTCTTAAGTATATATATACTTGACCATTACATTCTATTATTTTTATATTTATTATAACCCATCTTCCCTTCTATCAATCTTTAAGCTATATTTCCAATTCATGAATTTTATAGTGGCTGCGAAGTTTTGGGTTTCTGTTGATGGTTTGATGCCTCAATTAGACTATTTTCAAGTTTTATTAATTTTGAAGGAGAGTGAAAAAGTAGAAGCAAAAAAAGTATTGTTTGCATTTTTACTTCCATCCAATGCGGGCAACATTTTCATGTATTGAACATGTTTATGAATAACATTATTTTCACACATATAATCTTTATTTTAGAATGTTATGATCCTTTTAATTGAAAAATAATTAAATATTTGGAAAAAATAAGTGTCTTTATCCATGTGTTTTCATGCATATGTTACAAAGTGAAAGAAAAGATACCGTTTGACACAAACAATCTAAAACAACATCCATTGGGTTTTAACTCTACTTTTTTCTCACACATTAACTCTACTGATAAAACACTATTAATTGGTTACTTGCCCATAATTATATATTCTATTTAACTTATAAGTTAGTGCATATTTTCAATCCATGGCCTCCTCATGTTTCTTCCCATGTCATCCTATTATGCTATTATAAGTGGAAAAGGAAAATATCGTGAACATTTTTCACTTCTTTTCTCCCCATGTTTCTTGTGTACTCATCTTGATCCATAGTATTTAAATTTTGTAAAAATGTTAAAACATGAAATGTCACATTATATATATTGGAGGATAATTATTGCATAAATATAAATCTTATTTGAACATATAAGATAGTTTCTATTTTCACCTATGAAGTGAATAAAATAAATATAAACAGGGAAATAAAATTCGCATCCAAAGCTTAATCTTTGTTTCAACGGTGTGATACTCATGGAGAATTACAAACAATTGCACAAAATAGCTTGGACTGACAAGGCTCCACCCAACCCGTGATGGCAAACTGACACATTGTTGCCCTTCATCATCCTTAAGGAGGGAGGGGATTAGACATAAGAGAAAATAATGATTTAACTAATATGAAAATATAAGCATAAAATGTTACATATCAAAGTTCAGAGCAGCATATTGTAACAAAGTATGGCGACTTAAGCCTCCATATTAATTTGAATTTGCATAGTACAACTACGGAAGAAACCCTCGCACTGATGTATCATTATATGCGAGATAATTACAGTGATAAAAAATCTAGGGACCGACAGCAATAGGTGACCACAATCCTCTTCTTGTTGGGATTTGGAACAATTAACACGTTTTTAAAAAGAAAACAGATTGAAATATGCAAATGAGGCATCTCCAAAAATTAAGACCAAGTAATCAAGTATAACAAATCCAAAAGGATGAAAATTTTCCAACTGACAAGGAGACATGTTTATTGCTAACTAAGCAGCTATTATACACCCACAGTGTGAAATACAATTTTTTCTATGTAACACTTCGTGAAGCATATGGCCTGGCTACAACATTGACTGTACACACACAAAAAAATCCAAAAATGAAGGCAGGCCAAAACATCCTATATCTAATCAACTTATTACACCAGTCCTATCTACTCATATATAATACTCCATCCGTCCAATATGCATGTATCTATATGTGTTTTAGTATATATATAGATAGATAAGAAAAATTAGATAAAATTAAGAGATTTTTTATGGATGAAGAAGGTATAAATATTTTCCTTTAAATTTTTATACAATATACTAATTGCCACCTGCGTGCTAGGTGGGCCTAACTACAAAAAAAACCCGATATGGAACCTTACCTTTTCAAGCTTCCAAACTCCAGTTAGTTTGAGCACTGCACAGCCTTCGGGTAGTAGTACCATGAATTCACAACCAATAGCCGATAATGGAAATTGCTTCTGCTGTGTTTGCTTTGTGTTTACTACTTTAGTCTGCATTATATACAGAGTAAGCCCACGTTCTGTTCTAAAGCCAATAACAAATGAGTAAATGATCAATTGCACGATATATATAGAGGATATTTGCAGGTAGTAACACAAACGGACCTGAAATTTATGTGTTGGCACAAATATATGAGTCAAATGCAGTAGCTTCAATTGATGGCCCCTGCTAACTGTGGAGCAACAACATGTTCTAGCTAGCTGCAGCCACACAAACTCAGAATAGTCCGCACAGTTCAAAAAAAAAAACCGCAAGACAACGCGAGATGATGACTTCAGAGAAGAAGAGAACCAAGAAATTTTGCACGCTGAATTCCTTGGTGTTACGTTCATCCAAATCTTTTCGTCAATAGTGGATGGGAAGTAGAGCAGTAGAGGACGGAGATTGAAGAGTAAGGGTGTCTCATTGTCTAGTAGGTGGAGCTCCGGCAGGTTGGTGAATGGACTGAGGCGATGAGGATCACAAAGTGGATACAGGTGTTGAGAAAGGTGATGTTGTGCCTACACGTCATGCGGCACTGGGCCTTTCCAAACATCAGCGGGGTTTAGCGAGTACACAGTTCGCCAATTCTTGGTAGTGACACGTGTCGATTGTCCATGACCATGACTGCAAATCCTGATTAGGGAATGCCAAATCACAAAAACCCTTGAGGGAGTGTACCCAATTCTAAAAACGATAGCACATGTATTTTAGATCAATGTCTATTGCACTTAATTTTAGTGAAACCGAACACCTATTTACTCATTTTTGGGAAAAAAAACTGTGTGTAAATATATATGACTCAAGTATATATTACAGATTTTTTCCATCACCGTTTCAAAAAGAAAAATTATCTTCCATCTAAAGATCAGGAAAAATAAACATATGTACAGAACTGACTATGTATATGGGTCATCAGTACATACCGCTTCCTGTAGTTGTTGGTGATCGATTCTGTACATGGGCCGAGTTTCTCAGATTTGCTCCTATATGCATGTTCCCTTGATTCAGTTTTCTGGTATCCATCCAGATGCATCGTGATGGTAATGGAAACACATTGGTTTAGATAGACAACCCATATAACGTAGCCAACAACACCAATCGAATCGTTTGCTGATACGCATGGAGAATCAGCGGAAAGATGGATCTGATCGGCTCACATCGTCCGGCCCGCGCCGCGGGTATAGCAGCATCTGAGGCATTGATCTAGATTTCTTGCCTGAATCGCAACCGCGCCGCCATGGATCGTCAACTGGAATCGCAACCGCGCTGCTATGGATCATCAATCCTGTAATCGATCTTGAGGCTTCATCTGCACTGATCGTCTGGTGTACGTGTGAAAACCATCTGCTGCCAACCAAAGTAGAAATCATCAGCTGTTAATCCAAATTGATGTGCATGCACATGGATTAGGTCAGCTGACCAATTGCTTCGAGACGATTATGGCGGCGGCACGGCGGCTGCTGCTAGGGATGTAGATTTCTTTTCTTTGCATAGAAGAGTACGTGACCCTAGTAGCTCTTTATTATATAGAAAATATTGAAAGGGTAAGAGAAAACTTATCAAGGGCATTGGTGGGTAATTTGTTTTAACTACCATGTCATTAGAAATTTTTAAAGATCCATTGGCTACCATTTTTTTGTTAGATAAACGGATGGCCGGATGTTTCTGATTATTGTGGGATTTTCTAGGTAATTCTCTATTTTCTAGTAGCTCGTAATATACTTTTATTATATAATAATAATAATAATAGATAGATGATATAACCTTGTTATTAATAACATCCAATGTTCATGATTATGAAACTAATCATCCATTAATCAACAAGCTAGTTTAAGAGGCATACTAGGGACTTCTTTGTTGTCTACATATCACACATGTACTAATGTTTCGGTTAATACAATTATAGCATGATATATAAACATTTATCATAAACACAAAGATATAAATAATAACCACTTTAATATTGCCTCTAGGGCATATCTCCTTCAGTCTCCCACTTGCACTAGAGTCAATAATCTAGTTTACATTTGTAAAGATATAACACCTTGGCCTTCCGGTGCTTTATCATGTATTGCTCACGGGAGAGGTTTTAGTCAACGGATCTGACACGCTCAGAAACGTATGTATTTTGTAATTCATTTGCGTCTCAACGCATCACTCATTTCCAAATGAGTCGGTATTAAATATGTTTGGTCTTCTGGTGGAACCTTAATTCCGCGGTCTGAAATATGTCACTAATATTGTCACACACAATATAGCTTCAAAGTTCTGACTGTCGGAACTACATCAAGTTCTAAAAGAACCTCTTGACTTAACATCCTTTGCCATTGTCAAAACAATGACATACTCTGCCTTCTTTTGTAGAATCCGTCACAATATTTAGAACTCTTCTAAATCTAGCATAAACAACTTCTAGCTCATTGTGCTACCTTTTAAACAACACTTAGTCTAATTTGAGATTGAAATTATATTTTATATGTGACAAAACCAATATCGGTGTAACACCTTACAGCGATTTGTTTGTCATTTCCTCATACAAAACTATATATATATATCCTTAGTTCTTCTAAAGTACTCAAGGATATTCTTACTTGTCGTCCAATGATCATCATATGAATCATTCTGGTATATGCTCATAACACTTTATAGCACATGACATCTGATTGTGTACATATTATTCGTGATCTATAATCACTAATGTGTTTTTACTCATTGAGTGTCAGATACATTCAAGTCTTGTTAAACTTAACATGACAAGAACATTTTCTTAATATTTATATATTGAACTACTTCAATATCCATTCTATGTACTTTGACTTAAACTTATTATGTGTTTCAATCTATCTTCATAGATCTTGACACTAAATATGTTTCAGTCCATATTCTTTCATTGAAATTAATTTCTCAATGAAAACCTTTTAATCAAGTATATAATTACATCATTTATAATCAACTATATGTCACCTACATAAAGTATTATAAATATGTCTCAGCGCTCCCACTTAATTTCTTGCAAATACAAGCCTCTTCATTGTCTCTTGATGAAATCAAAAACTCTTTGACTATTTCATCTGGTGAAGATTCCAACTCCGCGATACTCACTTCATCCAATTGAAGTTTGTATACCTATCTAGTATTCTACGGACAAGCAAAACTATTGGTTGTATCTTGTATACACCTTTAATACACACTTCTGTTAAGTAGTGTATTTTGTCATCCTACTAGCATATCTCATAAAAGAAATATGTAGTGATTACTAGAATAATCCACATAGACTATAAGCATTGCTATGGAAGATCTAATCTTATCGTAATCAACTATTTGAACTTTGTCGTAAACAATTTTTCGACAAGTCAAGCTTCTTCAAGGATATTCCATCCAAGTCCATCAATTTTATAGATCCATTTACTTTTAAAAAGTATTCATCTATTTTGGATTTCATGGCGTATAGCCATTTTAACGGAGTTAGGGCCCATCATAACTTCTTTGTATGTGTTATCACCAGAATTTGACCGAGTTAGAGGTGGGCCGTGATCAAGATGGGCTTAAAGATTATATGTAGAAGAAATACGTGAATCGGCCTTGTGTACCAAGTTTGGGTTAATTGCCCGTGTATCTGTACCATATTAGATCGCATCTTAGTTTAGAAGTTAGAATCTTACCCGTGCACGGTTTAGTGCGCGCCCACATTAGAAAGTCCCCTGGACTATAAATATGTATCTAGGGTTTATGGAATAAACAACAACCAACGTTCACCACAAACAAATCTCGGCGCATCGCCAACTCCTTCGTCTCGAGGGTTTCTACCGTAAGCACCATGCTGCCTAGATCGCATCTTGCGATCTAGGCAGCGTAATGCCTATCCCCGTTGTTCATGCGTTGCTCGTGCTGAAGCCTTTTTGATGGCGAGCAACGTAGTTATCTTAGATATGTTAGGGTTAGCATTGTTCTTCGTATAATATGCTATCGTAGTGCGCCCTTGCATGTCTAGCCGCCCTTACACCTATCTTAGGTGTAGGGGCGGCACCCGCTTGATCATAGTTTAGTAGATCTGATCCGTTACGGTTGCTCCTTGTTCTACAAGGATTAGTTTAACATCCGCAATAGTTAGGCCTTACAAAGGGTTGGAGGATCCAGCGGCGTGTAGGGTGAAGTTTGCTAGCCCTAGACAGGACGTTCCGAGGATCAACCTCGTGTTGGTTTTTAGGCCCTGTCTAGGATCGGCTTACGGTCACCGTGCGCGAGCGCGAGGCCCAATCGTGAGTAGGATGATCCAATTATGCGGTGAAAACCCTAAATCGTCGTAGATCTCATTAGCTTTATCTTGATCAAGCAGGACCACCATATATTCGGACACCTTGTACGAATCATGGGTGGATCGGCTCTTTGAGCCGATTCACAGAGATAACCCGAGAGCCGATCGAGGCTCGTATTTAATGTTTACGTGTGTGCCCTGCAGGAAACTAAGCGAGGCATCATCCACACCTTCCTGACCAGGTATAGGTCAGGTGGCACGCCCTTGCGATAGCATCGGACGTGTGACCAGGAGGCTTTGCGGGCCGTCGCTCTGAGGGACTGGGGCCAGCCGCAACCCTAGTTGTTCCCGGCTCTACTGTGTTGCCCGTCGCTGCCCGCCGGTGGATTTCTGACGTCAACACATTCTGGCACGCCCAGTGGGACCATCTTCGACATCCACCACATCGCCATCTACATCCGAGATGGCGGAAAGCACTCCGGTCAAGTACGAGGATCTGCCTGATGAGCTCAAGAAGAAACATGACGAGATCAAGGCAACCCTCGAAGCCGAACTCATCGGCTCTTTCCACAGTAACCCGCTCCCATGGCGTCGGGTGGAAGGGGTTCACACCCGAAGGCGCACTCGATGGAGTGGACCTGTCCGCCCCGTCGAAGAACGCACCAGGTCGCTGCGTCGGGAGATCAACTACATGGTGGCTCATTCGCTGCACCGCCACTCCGAAAGCTCGGTGAACACCTTGGAGCGTGTCGCTCTGCGCGTGGTCCAGGAAATCATGAGCCACCGGTATTCTCCGTCGGGACCAGCTCTGGGGACTTTCACGGGAGAGATGCCACTCCAACCCCATCCCCCGCTGCCGCTCGCATGGGCGGCACCAGGAGTGCCGAACTCATCGGCATACGTCGTCTACAAAATTGGTGGTGATCCTAGTGACTACCAATTCCTACCGGAGGCGCCCAAGGAGATCCCGCACGGATACGCGTGCGCATACATACCAGACGGCAGCACCTGGGCACTCTCGAACCAGGCTGCGACAGCAGGGGCCTCTGGAACAGCAGGAGGAACGTCAGGAGCAGATCTTGAGAAGCAAACGAGGCTAGCTAAGTACGCCACTCGACGAACCTCCGCAGCCCAGCTCCTGCAGTTGGCTCAGAACTGGAAAAGCAAGCATGGTTGGCCAAGTATGCCACCCCGGCGAATCTTCAGGGTCCATCGCCTTCGGCCATCACCGCGGATGAGATTTGTACGATCTTAAAAGACCAATTCGGCATGATGCCGAAAAGGAGGACGATCGGCTATACCAAGCCGTACCCCAACGAGTACGAATTGATTCCACTACCCCCCAAGTATCGGCTCCCTGACTTTACAAAGTTTAGTGGATCGGATGGTTTCAGCTCCATCGAGCATGTGAGCCGATATTTGGCACAGCTGGGCACTATCTCAGCATCAGACCAGCTGCGTGTGAGGTTCTTCGCACAGTCCCTCACAGGATCGGCTTTCGGGTGGTACACATCGCTGCCACCGAACTCAGTCCGGATTTGGAAGCAGTTGGAAGAGCAGTTCCACCTTCAGTATCATTCAGAAGCTTCCGAGGCTGGTATTGCCGATCTTGCACAAGTACGACGAAGCGCGGGGAAACGGTGGCGAGAATACATCCAGCGCTTCGAGGACCATTAGGAACCGATGCTTTTCGGTTCACGTAAGTGAAAAAGAAGCAGTCGAGTTGGCGGTGGTGGGTCTCTCATCATCGATCAAGGACGTGGCCTCCCAAGCAGATTACCCTTCGTTGGCGCACATGGTGCGAAGGCTGTCGGCATATGAACAGGCGCCACCCGGATGTTTACCGGGACAAATTCAAGCGCGCGGTGGTCCTGGTTGAGGCAGACGAGGATGAAGGTGCTGCGGGAGATCGAGAGGTAGCAGTGGCTGAATGGACTCGAGCAGCAGGCCCCGTGTCCTGCAAATGGGTGAAGCCACAAGGCCCTCCAAAAGGGTTCGACTTCGACGTGACCAAAGCGAGCAGATTTTTGATCTCTTACTCACGGAGAAGCATATAAAGGTGCCCGAAGGCCACAAGATCCCCACGGTGCAAGAGCTGAACGGAAAGCCATACTGCAAGTGGCATAACACGTTCACCCACACCACCAATGACTGCAGGGTGTGGCGGCAGCAGATCCAAATGGCGATAGAAAATGGACGGTTGATTTTCAACCAGTACGCCATGAAGGTCGACACACACCCCTTCCCCGCCGTGAACATGGTGGAGTATGCTTACCATGGAGGGTGCCAGCCGGATTTCTCGTGCAATATCAACATGGTAGGACCTGGACACCACTCTGGTAAGGACGGAGATGAGGGCAGCTGCTCTCGTAACAAAGACACAGAGGAAGCCGCTCCACGCGATCGGCTCCGCCAAGACGGCAAGCGCTACGTCACAGAGGGAGAAGTGAAAAACATAAGGTATCAACGACCTCTCTCTGATCACCTCCTCAACAAGTATGTGAGTCAGTATGACCAACGCCGGCGACACAACGACGATGATGAAGAAGATCGTCTGGCTAGGGACGACAGGAGACGTCGCCGGCATGATCGCAAGGAGGAGGATCACGAGCGCCGTGCCAAGGAAAAGTCGGGGGAGCGAGTCGACGAGGACAGGCACTGGGATTGTCCCTTCTTCAGACACTGCTGGGATTCAGGAATGAGCCGATTGCCCACAATCGGCAATTGCCCAGAATGCAACCAGAAGAGGAAGGAGACAGCCAACGTGTCCGTGTTTGAGCGCCTAGGGCCTCTCCCGCCACAAAGCAAACGCGCTGAGTCTCCTCGGTTGGAAGATCTCGAGGATTCAGAAGACGAGGGAGAAGAAGAAGACAGGTACCACCGGCCAAGGTGGTGCCCTGATGGACTCAGCCGTTCCCAAAAGCGCAGGGTTCAGCGATTGCGCGGCCTGTAGGAAGCCGAAAGGTTATACTTGCATACGCTAAGGAAGGCACGACCTGATTTGGCTGCGAAAGTTCAGCGAACCCTGGATGAAGAGGGTCGTCCACAAAGAAAAGAGTGGCGCCCCAAGCAAAGGAAAGCCGATAATGAAACATCGGCTGGCAAAAACATGGTGCTCGTCCTTCCGACGAAGCTTAGTGCTCCACGATTACACAATGCACTCGAGGTGGACGACAGCAAGCGCTCCAACATGATAAAGTCAGAGATTGGGCTGGTTTTATCCACTGGCCTAACCATGTAGCTGGAGCAAATCAATGAGCAAACGTGGCGAGGCTGATCCTTGTGATCGGCCCCAAAAAAATTTATGAAGGGACATTACAAAACCATCATCGAGCAAGCAACGTGGAGGCCGATTCCAGCAATCGGCCAAGATTATCCTCACCATCCATTCTGCCTGGGCTCAACATTTGGTCCAACGGAGCCGATACCATCAAATCCCTTGACAGAATCGGCTCGGGGGGCACACCCAGGTGGATAAAGCACGAGGATATGCAGTAGGAGCGTCCTGCAAATGCCCAGCAGCGCAAATGCCCAGCGGCCTAGGATATCCTTTGATGATGGGTATTGAAGTATGGGGGCCGATACATACATGAATCGGCCGTAAAAAAATTCGAAAATTTTTAAGCACAGCCGATGCAGCAGACATCGACTTAAGGATAGAAAACTGATGCATGACCATCGACTCCAGAGGTACAACTGTTATAAGCAGAGGGTCAATGGAGCAGGAAGTGAGCCACGAAGATAGACTCTAATGGAAGAACTCCTTAATGGAGTGGTTTAATGGCTCGGATCCTCTCTTCAAGAACAATGCCAAGAGCAGCATGGATGTGCAGATCAGGTTAAAGGTGGGTTGCATCAGATCCACCGAAGGAAAGGAGCCGATCTGACCTGCAAGGACAAGAAGTGGACTGAAGAAGCTCGGGGGGCAGCTCACCCTGAAGGTTCTCTGCTCTGGAGAGCCGATCTCGTTGGGAATCGGCTGGCTCTGCATGATAGTTCTCTCAGACGTGATCTAGCCCAGGTCCATTTGTCTGAATGGCATGCCCTCGTCTCTGTTTCGCCTTGACCGAGGCTCGGGGGGCAGCTGGCCTGGTGGATACTCTGTTTTTGAAAGCCGATTGGGTGGACATCGGCTAGTCCTGTGCCGCGATTTTCGTCAAAGGTGGTGATCTGGCGGAACTCAAGTTCATTATTCGAAAGGATGAAGGATAGTTCATGAAGACTTGATGCGTTGACATCGGTCGATTAAGTTTTGACCAAGATTCCAGTCACCTCGTGGTCGAAAAGATGAAGGGCGGATTATGAGAGACCGATGCGTTGCCATCGGCTCATTGAGAATCGGTTTAAAAGAAATCGGCAAGATCAAATTGGGGAAACTTCTTCATTAATAAACAGGATTTCTTACAAAGGAAGAGCCGATTGCTCAAAGAAAGAAGAACAAAAGAAGGGTCTATTGACCAATCTACTATTGCTAGGCCTATACAAGTAGATCCTAATCTATGGGCCATCGCTGCCCTCGTCGTCATCCTCGGAACTCTCATCGGCACTACTGCCGATGGGCTCCTCGTCGCTACTCCCGTAGCCCTCTACGGGAGCTTCATCTCCGTCTTCATCGTCGCTGCTGTCGTCGTCCCACCACATGCGGAGGCGTTTTGCCGGTGGGTAGCCCTCGAGGGAGTCGTCGTCGTCGTCGTCTTCCTCTTCCTCTTCTTCAGAGGTGAGGCAGCCGTCCCAGGGGAACCGGTCGTCCTCGCTTTCCGACTCCAGTTCCCCGACGGCAAGGAACTGAAGATCTTCATCCCCGCTGGTCAGGGACTGGTCGTCTTCGGACCAGATGGAGGAGGCGTGGTCTTCCAAGTCCCATTTTTCTGGGGCGCGGATGTCCGGCGGTGTCTCGCGGGAAGAGGAGGACCCGTAGGAAAGCTCGGAGGAGGAGGAAGAGGACATGGTGGCACAGAGGGTTTTTTGGGTGCTAATGCAAGGAGGACGAAGGAGGAGCAAGCTGTTTAGAACGGTTAAATAAAAGGGATATGAGGAGATTCAATGCCACGGCAGTTTCCGAGGAGATGATGCCCAACAGGAAAATTTTGCGGCCACGTGGAGAAGTGGAAGGGGCAAGGCATCATGACGAGGGATTCTGCGGCAGTTCTGCTCTGCCACGACATGACCCGACGAACGGAAGCGTAATGATTTTGGAAATGTCATTTCCAAAACCAGGGGGGCATGTGTTATCACCAGAATTTGACCGAGTCAGAGGTGGGCCGTGATCAAGATGGGCTTAAAGATTATATGTAGAAGAAATACGTGAATCGGCCTTGTGTACCAAGTTTGGGTTAATTGCCCGTGTATCTGTACCATATTAGATCGCATCTTAGTTTAGAAGTTAGAATCTTACCCGTGCACGGTTTAGTGCACGCCCACATTAGAAAGTCCCCTGGACTATAAATATGTATCTAGGGTTTATGGAATAAACAACAACCAACGTTCACCACAAACAAATCTCGGCGCATCGCCAACTCCTTCGTCTCGAGGGTTTCTACCGGTAAGCACCATGCTGCCTAGATCGCATCTTGCGATCTAGGCAGCGTAATGCCTATCCCCGTTGTTCATGCGTTGCTCGTGCTGAAGCCTTTTTGATGGCGAGCAACGTAGTTATCTTAGATATGTTAGGGTTAGCATTGTTCTTCGTATAATATGCTATCGTAGTGCGACCCTTGCATGTCTAGCCGCCCTTACACCTATCTTAGGTGTAGGGGCGGCACCCCGCTTGATCATAGTTTAGTAGATCTGATCCGTTACGGTTGCTCCTTGTTCTACAAGGATTAGTTTAACATCCGCAATAGTTAGGCCTTACAAAGGGTTGGAGGATCCAGCGGCGTGTAGGGTGAAGTTTGCTAGCCCTAGACGGGACGTTCCGAGGATCAACCTCGTGTTGGTTTTTAGGCCCTGTCTAGGATCGGCTTACGGTCACCGTGCGCGAGCGCGAGGCCCAATCGTGAGTAGGATGATCCGATTATGCGGTGAAAACCCTAAATCGTCGTAGATCTCATTAGCTTTATCTTGATCAAGTAGGACCACCATATATTCGGACACCTTGTACGAATCATGGGTGGATCGTCTCTTTGAGCCGATTCACAGGATAACCTGAGAGCCGATCGAGGCTCGTATTTAATGTTTACGTGTGTGCCCTGCAGGAAACTAAGCGAGGCATCATCCACACCTTCCTGACCAGGTATAGGTCAGGTGGCACGCCCTTGCGATAGCATCGGACGTGTGACCAGGAGGCTTTGCGGGCCGTCGCTCTGAGGGATTGGGGCCAGCCGCAGCCCTAGTTGTTCCCGGCTCTACTGTGTTGCCCGTCGCTGCCCGCCGGTGGGTTTCTGACGTCAACAGTATGTAGTTGATTTATCATTGTTCAAAAAACAATCCTTTGTCCACAAATCATTTATTTGATCACAAAGTAAATCATACCTACTAAGTTCAATAGGTACTTTGATCTCCACGGCTAAAACATTTTTTAGTCATGGGAGCTATGATCGACGTGGCCGCTTCCGGAACCAATTCCGATGCTGCGCTACTCTGATCATTATGCTCAGGTTCATAAACCTTATCAAGTTCTATTGTCCTCCCACTCAAATACTTCGCTAGAAACAATTTCTCGGAAATAAGAAACATTGACAAACACTTTTGTCTTTGTCTTGTGGGAAGAATTCCCAATCAAATCTCTGGGATAACCAACAAAGACATTCATCCGATTTTGGTTGTAAACTCTTAGACCAAAATTTAAAGAAAGACTATTAGGGTTTATACCCATACCATAACTTGTATGGTGTCATTTCAACGGATCATGATGATGCTCTATTCAGTGTAAAAGCGGTAGTCACTAAAGCATAATCCACAAAAATATAATGGCGTCATAATATTTTATCTCATCATTAATCCAACAAGGTTTGGATACATATCTCGGATACTATATCATCATTATGATACTCCAAGAAATGTGAGTTGTAGAACAATTTCATAACTCTCTTAGATGTTTGCTAAAACTCGTAATTCAAATATTTCTACCATGATCCAATCATAGATATTTGACTTTTCTATTACGATGATTTCCACTTCATGCTGAAAATTATTTGAATCCATTCAAATGTTTCAAACTTCTTCCTTATTGAATATATCCACATATATATACTCAATTCATTGTTGAAAGTTTTCATGAAGTAGAAGAATCTCCCGCACACAACTATGCCCAGTGAACCACATATATCATCATGTATTTTTCCACTAAGTTAGTTGCCCGTTCAACTTTTGGCCTATGAACGGTATTTTAATCATTCTCTTTAGAAAAGATTTGCAAGCGTCAAATGATTCAAAAATCAAGTGACTCCAAAAATCCATTTGCATGGAGTTCCTTCATGCGTTCCTTTCTAACATGACCTAAATGGCGGTTCCACAAATAAGCGGAATTCAAATCATTTGCCTTATGGCATTTTAGCGTCAGTTTTATGTATGTGTGTTTCACCATTAAGATTTATAATAACTTATCCATCGTACATGGAGTAATGTCATAATTTGAACAACTCATTGTTTTCATTTGACCAGAGCAAAATAACAATTATTAAGTTCTTTATTATAAATTCTAAGGGCTAGATAGAATGCCAACGACGAACACAATAACACTTTATTTTGTTCCGGACGCGTATTCCTATCATATTCCTTGTCGAGTCACTTAGGCCATTGTATTCTTGTATTGCGTTGTTTTGTATGACACTTCATACCAACCAATATGGTACTAATACCCAAGAATTTCATTGTGTGACTTAACTAGGAATACAACCATAACATGTATATCATTTATATACACCTGAGCTAGACTTTCTAGTCTTTTCTTTTCTTTTTGCCAAAATATCTTTTGCAGTTTCTCTTTTAGCTTTCCTCATTATTCAGAAAAACACTTCAACATCAATAACTTCTAGGTTTGTTGGTCTAATACCAATAACCTTGAGGTTCTTACTTTGAAGTTGATCATCATATGACAAGTGTTCTAGATTTCACTTATTAGTAACTTTGTAATACGACGAACAATTTCACTCATAATTTTATCCATCAATTCATGACAACTTTTTGAGACCATGTCTGTACATGCTAGGCTCATAAAGTTTAACCTTAGTATTCGCATGTGCAAATCTGGCTTGCACCCGTTGTATGCACATGTATAATCTATCACACCCGATCATCACGTGATGCTTCGAAACGACGAGTCTTAGCAACGGTGCATACTAAGGATGATAACTTCATGGATATGCGAATATTATTAGTGCCCCAATAGTTGGAGGATTGTGACGCTCGGCGTCTTCAACCTTCATACATTCCCATAAAACTTATGAGTTTATGTAGTTTCACCAAATTATATTCTATCATCTTGCAATAAGGTCTTAGATATCACATATATCTCATACCTTGATTATTTCTGAAAACTAAATTTTCAGCTCTTTACTTTTCAAACAAATTTGAACTTCAAGTTTGACGGAGACAAGATAACTTTAGGTACTAATTGAAACCATAGCTCTTTGACTCAACAATGTGAGGTTTACTAAAAGTTTGCAATAGGACTTAATCAATTCTTGATTCTTTAACAATACGGTACCAATCCGTAAAGTTTCTTGTCAGATTTTAACAGTATTTCTATCTCAATAACAAGACTAGCGCATAGTAGAAAAACGGATGCCAATACTACAAAATTAATTCAAAATACTACTTAGACTATGTTTATGATAATTAGTTCATGTTTTAATCTAATTACTAATGAACTCCCACTTAATACAACATCCCTCATAGTTGTTAAGTGGTACACGATCCAAATCCACTACACCAAAACCGACCATCACGTGAGATGATGTAGCTTCAATGGTGAACATCAACATGTTGATCATATCATCCATATGACTCGTGTTCAACCTTTCGGTTTCCGTTGTCCCGAGGCCATGTCTGTACATGCTAGGCTCGTCAAGCAAACCCAAGTATTCCGCGTGTGCAACATGGCTTACACCCGTTGTATGTGAACGTTGAATCTATCACATCCGATCATCACGAGATGCTTCAAAACGACGAACTGTACAACGGTGCATACGAGGGGAGAACACTTTATTATCTTGATATTAATGTGAGGGATCATCTTATAATGCTACCGTCGCGATCTAAGCAAAATAAGATGCATAAAGGATTAACATCACATGCAGTTCATATGTGGTATGATATGGCCCTTTTGTCTTTGCGCCTTTGATCTTCATCTCCAAAGCACGGACATGATCTCCATCATCTTCGGGCATGATCTCCATCATTGTCGGCGTAGCGTCAAGGTCAATGGCGCCGTCTCCATGATTGTCCTCCATGTAGCAACTATTACAACTACTTTGAAATACTACTCAACATGAAATTTAAAGACAACCATAAGGCTCCTGCCGGTTGCCACAATACAATAATGATCATCTCATACATATTCATCATCACATAATGGCCATATCACATCACCAAACCCTGCAAAAACAAGTTAGACGTCTCTAATTTGGTTTGCATATTTTACGTGGTTTAGGGTTTTCGAGAGAGATCTAATCTACCTACGAACATGAACCACAACGTTGATACTAATGTTTTCAATAGAAGAGTAAATTGAATCTTCACTATAGTAGGAGAGACGAGACACCCGCAAAGCCTCTTATGCAATACAAGTTGCATGTCGAACGAGGAACAAGTCTCATGAACGCGGTCATGTAAAGTTAGTCCGAGCCGCTTCATCCCACTATGCCACGAAGATGCAAAGTACTCAAACTAAAGATAACAAGAGCATCAACGCCCACAAAACCATTGTGTTCTACTCGTGCAACCATCTATGCATAGACACGGCTCTGATACCACTTGTAGGATAACGTTGCATAGAAAACAAAAATTTCCTACCGCGAACACGCAATCCAAGCCAAGATGCAATCTAGAAGACGGTAGCAACGAGGGGGTATCGAGTCTCACCCTTGAAGAGATTCCAAAGCCTACAAGATGAGGCTCTTGTTGCTGCGGGAGACGTTCACTTGCCGCTTGCAAAAGCGCGTAGAAGATCTTGATCACGATCGCTTTCGGCGCTACGAACGGGCAGCACCTCCGTACTCGGTCACACGTTCGGTTGTTGATGAAGACGACGTCCTCCTCCCCGTTCCAGCGGGCTGCGGAAGTAGTAGCTCCTCTTGAATCCGACAGCACGACGGCGTGGTGTCGGTGGTGGTGGAGAAATCCGGCGGAGCTTCGCTTAAGCGTGCGGGATGTGGTGGAGGAGAGAGACCGCTAGGGTTTGGGGAGAGAGAGGGGTTGGGCGCCGGCCCTCTAAGGGGTGCGGCCAAGGCTGAGGCTTGAAGTGGCCAGCCCCTCTCCTATGCCCCTCATTATATAGGTGGAAGCCCCAAGAGTTCTAGTCCAAGTCTTCGAATAAGACCCCAACACTAAAATCTCCCATATGTGGGAAACCTACTCAAGGAGGGAGTCCTACCCAAGGTGGGACTCCCACCTTTCCTTGAGGTGGGTTGGCCGGCCACCCTAGAGGAGTCCACCTTGGACTCCTCCCCTTTAGGGTTGGCTGGCCATGCAAGGTGGAGTCCCTCCGAGACTCTACTTTCCATGGTGATTTCTTCCGGACTTTTCTAGAACCTTCTAGAACCTGCCATAAATGCACCGGATCATTTCCAAACTTGGAATATGACTTCCTATATATGAATCTTATTCTCCGGACCATTCCGGAACTCCTCGTGATGTCCGGGATCTCATCCGGGACTCCGAACAAATATTCGAACTCCATTCCATATTCAAGTTCTACCATTTCAACATCAAACCTTAAGTGTGTCACCCTACGGTTCGCGAACTATGCGGACATGGTTGAGTACTCACTCCGACCAATAACCAATAGCGGGATCTGGAGATCCATAATGGATCCCACATATTCAACGATGACTTCAGTGATCGAATGAACCATTCACATACGATACCAATTCCCTTTGTCACGCGATATTTTACTTGTCCGAGGTTTGATCATCGGTATCACTCTATACCTTGTTCAACCTCGTCTCCTGACAAGTACTCTTTACTCGTACCATGGTATGTGGTCTCTTATGAACTTATTCATATGCTTGCAAGACATTAGACGACATTCCACCGAGAGGGCCCAGAGTATATCTATCCGTCATCGGGATGGACAAATCCCACTTGTTGATCCATATGCCTCAACTCATACTTTCCGGATACTTAATCCCACCTTTATAACCACCCATTTACGCAGTGGCGTTTGATGTAATCAAAGTACCTTTCCGGTATAAGTGATTTACATGATCTCATGGTCATAAGGACTAGGTAACTATGTATCGAAAGCTTATAGAAAATAACTCAATGACGTGATCTTATGCTATGCTTAATTGGGTGTGTCCATTACATCATTCATACAATGATATAACCTTGTTATTAATAACATCCAATGTTCATGATTATGAAACTAATCATCCATTAATCAACAAGCTAGTTTAAGAGGCATACTAGGGACTTCTTTGTTGTCTACATATCACACATGTACTAATGTTTCGGTTAATACAATTATAGCATGATATATAAACATTTATCATAAACACAAAGATATAAATAATAACCACTTTATTATTGCCTCTAGGGCATATCTCCTTCATAAATGCCATAATATGATATAAAGTTCATATAAAACATGTGAGTATTGTCATAAAACCAGCATGGAACATAAGAAATTATAGATACGTTTGAGACGTATCAGTCGTCGCCTGCCCACCCCTGCTGCACCGCCTGGAGGGAGACTTCGACAGCGTGGCGAATCTGCTCGTCTTCGCGGGCACGTGCTGGGAACAAAAAATTGTCTGGCGCGCCCCAAATACCTTTGGGGACGCTTTGGGGGACGCGGCTGGAGATGCTCTTAGGCTTGCCGAAGCCGAACCGTTGTCTTGCCAGGAACTTTCTCTCGCCGGGACACCAACAGCCGGTACATTAGAGCATCTCGTCGTCACCCCAAAGCGGCCCCCAAAACGGGTTGGACTGAACCTACCGGGAGCGATGTTCCTTGGTGGCGCGTTTGAGGCTTGTCTCTCTCTAGTCCTGTCCCCAAATAGAAATTTAATTTTTTAAAATTTAACAGAAAACAGTCGAATTCATTCAAATTTGTTATATATTACATGGATTTGAACGAAATTCGATCAAATTAAACGTAACTAAACTAGTAGAACTTGCGACGGACAGAGCGATCGTAGTACTGGTGTAAATTATACATGGTGTCGTCGACAAGGTCGTGCTTACCGTGAGCGTCGCCGTCCTCGTCGATGGGCTCGTCCTTCACCTCGTCGCTGGCATTCTCGTCTACGGGCTCGTCCTTCACCATGTCGTTGGCGTCCTCGTCAACGGGCTCGTCCTTCACCACGCCGCTGGGTCAACCTTCCTCACCATTGTGGGTGAGATTGACGAGCGGCATGCCTGAGTCACGGATGGACATGGCGATCACTTCGTTGATGTCGCCCCTCCAGGCGTCCTTATCGTTCAGCGATGCCATGTACGCCGTGTTGTACCCCGAGCAGTCCTCAGTGTCGTCTCTGTTGGCTATGAGGTGCCAATGACTTAAGTACTCCGCTACCTTGGCAGCCTTCGCGGCCTCCTCGTCGTCCTCCTCTTCTTTCACCTCCGGCTTCAGGACGAGGAGGGTCATGCTACCGGATCCCCCGCGTGTCTGCTGCTGCCGCGTTGATTCGCGAATTGTGATTCCGTCACCGCTGCCGCGGCTCTGATTTGGGTGCAGTGTGAGGACCCAACATACCACTGCATGGTGTAGTATGAAAGTCGTTGATATAACACCAATGAAACACCATTCCACTAGTATTATATCCCTCAGAGTGGTACAACATAATTATTTGCAGCTCTGATACGTCTTAAATGTATCTACAATTTCTTATGTTCCATGCTACTTTTATGATGATACTCACATGTTTTATACACATTATATGTCATTATTATGCATTTTCTGGCACTAACCTATTAACAAGATGCCGAAGAGCCGATTCTTTGTTTCTGTTGTTTTTGGTTTCAGAAATCCTAGTAAGGAAATATTCTCGGAATTGGACGAAATCAACGCCCAGGGTCTTATTTTTGACGAAGATTCCAGAAGTCCGAAAGGGAAATGAAGTGGGGCGACGAGACGCCAACACAATAGGGCGGCGCGGCCCAGGCCTTGGCCGCACGGCCCTGGTGTGTGGGGCCCTCGTGTCGCCCCTAAACCTACCCTTCCGCCTACTTAAAGCCTTCATCGCGAAAACCCCAGTACCGAGAGCCACGATACGGAAAACCTTCCAGAGACGCCGCCGCTGCCAATCCCATCTTGGGGGATTCAGGAGATTGCCTCCGGCACCCTGCCGGAGAGGGGAATCATCTCCCGGAGGGCTCTTCATCACCATGATCGCCTCCGGATCGATGTGTAAGTAGTTCACCCCTGGACTATGGGTCCATAGCA
The DNA here is from genome assembly GCF_022539505.1 of Lolium rigidum. Classification (NCBI taxonomy): domain Eukaryota; kingdom Viridiplantae; phylum Streptophyta; class Magnoliopsida; order Poales; family Poaceae; genus Lolium; species Lolium rigidum. The sequence goes on along the minus strand of NC_061510.1, from coordinate 9,689,493 downwards.
GTAGCTAGATGGTTGTCTTCTCCTCATTGTGCTATCATGCTAGATCTTGTGAGCTGCCTATCATGATCAAGATCATCTATCTGTAATGCTACATGTTGTGTTTGTTGGGATCCGATGAATGTTGAATACTATGTCAAGTTGATTATCAATCTATCATATATGTTGTTTATGTTCTTGCATGCTCTCCGTTGCTAGTAGAGGCTCGGCCAAGTTGATACTTGTGACTCCAAGAGGGAGTATTTATGCTCGATAGTCGGTTCATGCCTCCATTGAATGCGGGACGGTGACGAGAAAGTTCTAAGGTTGTGGATGTACTTGTTGCCAATAGGGATAAAACATCAATGCTTTGTCTAAGGATATTTGTGTTGATTACATTACGCACCATACTTAATGCAATTGTCTGTTGTTTGCAACTTAATACTTGGAAGGGGTTCGGATGATAACTCTGAAGGTGGACTTTTTAGGCATAGATGCATGTTTGGATAGCGGTCTATGTACTTTGTCGTAATGCCCTGATTAAATCTCATAGTACTCGTCATGATATATGTATGTGCATTGTTATGCCTTCTTTATTTGTCAATGGTCCAACTGTAATTTGTTCACCCAACATGCTATTTATCTTATCGGAGAGACACCACTAGTGAACTGTGGATCCCGGTCCATTCTTTACATCTGAAATACATTCTAATGCAAACTCTGTTCTTTACTGTTCTTCGCAAACACACATCATCATCCACACTATACATCTAATCATTTGTTTTCAGCAAGCCGGTGAGATTGACAACCTCACTGTTACGTTTGGGCAAAGTACTTTGATTGTGTTGTGAAGATTCCACGTTGGCGCCGGAATCCCTGGTGTTGCGCCGCACTACACTCCGCCACCAACAACCTTCACGTGTTCCTTGACTCCTACTTGTTCGATAACCTTGGTTTCTTACTGAGGGAAAACTTGTTGCTGTACGCATCACACCTTCCTCTTGGGGTTCCCAACGGACGTGTGTCTTACACGACATCATGCATTTTTTCTGGCGCCGTTGCCGGGGATCGAAGAAAAGTTACACCACAAAGATTTTCAACTCCCACGTCAACATCATTTTTTCTGGCGCCGTTGCCGGGGAGATCAAGACACGCTGCAAGGGGAGTCTCCCACATCCAATCTCTTTACTTTGTTTTTGTCTTGCTTTGTTTTACTTTATTTACAGCTTTGTTTGCTCTCTATATCAAAAATACAAAAAAAAATAGTTGCTAGATTTACTTTATTTACTGTCTTGTTCTCCATATTGAAAACACAAAAAATTAGTTACTTGCATTTACTTTATTTTATTATCATGACTAGTCCTGTAGTTGTTACTATATCACCTGAGGAATCGATCTTCACTTTTAAACAAGGTGGTGAAGAGAGTTTTAAAGAAGCTTGGTCTAGAATTTTTGATTCTTATAGTAAAACTGAACCTAAAATGATCCTAAGTTTGCTTCTTAGTAACTTTTATTTTGGGCTTATTCTTCGCTATAGATATGCCTTGGATGCTGTAGTGGGAGGAGATTTCCTTCATTGTGATGGGGATCAAGCTTTTAATGCCATAAAAAAATTGGTTACATCATCTAGCTCCGCTAATAATTTTGATCCATCTCTTGTTAGAATTTATAATAGATTAAACACTCTTGAGACAAATGTATATTGCTGAAAAGAAGGGTATAGTCGGATTCGTGAGCATTTTGATTATGTTCCAATAAACTCTGAACCTTCAATGTGGGACCCTACTATTAAAGTTACTATTGATGGTAAAAAAAATTATGCCCGTTGTGATATTATGACTGAATTTTGCTTATGCCTAAAAGTATTTATGAATCTTTGACACTCTGGGGACTTACTGAAGGTGGAGAAGGAATAACTCTTACTGATAACTCTGTTATAATTCCTAAAGGAATAGCTGAAGGAGTGTTCACAACCCTTCTTGGAAGAACGGTATCCACTGATTATGTCGTTATTGAATGTGTAGGGACAGAACAAATCACACTTGGAAGATCCCTGCTGAAACTCTTGGGAGCAATCATAGATGTGCGGAAAGGCACTCTAAATTCCTCGATACCTGGATGCGGGCACATATTCCCTAAACCAAAGAGTAAGAATAAGAGTAAGAAGGGTAGGCGCAACGCCCCCGGTAAGAATGTCAATGCTTCATCTCTTGATAATACTTGGTTCACACTTTCTGCGCCTAGCTGAAAGGCGTTAAAGAAAAGCGCTTATGGGAGACAACCCATTATTTTACTTCTGCACTTTGTTTTATATTTGAGTCTTGGAAGTTGTTACTACGGTAGGAACCTCTCCTTATCTTTATTTTATTGCATTGTTGTGGCAAGTAAAGTCTTTGATAGTAAAGTCAATACTAGATTTGGATTACTGCGCAGGAACAGATTTCTTGCTGTCAAGAAATTGTGCCGCCCCTGCTGTAGAAAATTTAGAAAAATATGCCAATTTACGTGATTGATCCTCAGATATATACGCAACTTTCATTAAATTTGGGAATTTTCATCTGAGCAAGTCCAGTGCCTCTAAAAAAATCATCTTTACGGACTGTTCTGTTTTGACAGATTATGCCTTTTATTTCGCATTGCCTGTTTTGCTATGTTTTATTGATTTCTTTATTCCATTAACTTTAAGTAGCTTTGTGCAATGTCCAGAATTGTTAAGAATGATTATGTCACCTCTGAATATATGAATTTTCAATTATGCACTAACCCTCTAATGAGTTTGTTTTGAGTTTGGTGTGGAGGAAGTTTTCAAGGGTCAAGAGAGGAGGATGATACAATATGATCAAGAAGAGTGAAAAGTCTAAGCTTGGGGATGCCCACGTGGTTCATCCCTGCATATTTTAAGAAGACTCAAGCATCTAAGCTTGGGGATGCCCAAGGCATCCCTTCTTCATCGACAACTTATCAGGTCACCTCTAGTGAAACTATATTTTTATTCCGTCACATCTTATGTGCTTTACTTGGAGCGTCTGGTTGTTTTTATTTTTGTTTTTGTTTGAATAAAATCGGATCCTAGCATTCTTTGTTTGGGAGAGAGACACGCTCCGCTGTTTCATATGAACACATATGTTCTTAGCTTTATCCTTAATGTTCATGGCGAAGGTTAAACTGCTTCGTTCATGGTTATATGGTTGGAAACAGAAAATGCTGCATGTGGTAATTGGTATAATGTCTTGAATAATTTGATACTTGGCAATTGTTGTGCTCATATAGATCATGTTTAAGCTCTTGCATCATGTACTTTGCACCCATTAATGAAGAACTACATAGAGCTTGTTAAAATTTGGTTTGCATGATTGGTCTCTAGAGTCTAGATATTTTTCTGGTTAAGGTGTTTGAACAACAAGGAGACGATGTAAAGTCTTATAATGCTTACAATATGTTCATATGTGAGTTTTGCTGTACCGTTTTATACTTGAGTTTGCTTCAAACAACCTTGCTAGCCTAGCCTTGTATTGAGAGGGAATTCTTCTCGTGCATCGAAATCCTTGAGCCAAAAACTATGCCATTTGAGTCCACCATACCTACCTACTACATGGTATTTCTTTGCCATTCCAAAGTAAATTACTTGAGTGCTACCTTTAAAAATTCTATCCTTTGTCTTTGCAATATATAGCTCATGGGAAAATAGCCTTAAAAACTATTGTGGTGAAGAATATGTAGCTATGTATCTTGTTGAGCGGTAACCATGTTTCTGGGGACGCCATCAACTATTACACCTTTGTTGAATATCATGTGAGTTGCTATGCATGTTCGTCTTGTCTGAAGTAAGGGCGATTTTCATGATCAAATGGTTTGAGTATGCATATTGTTAGAGAAGAACATTGGGCCGCTAACTAAAGCCATGATCCATGGTGGAAGTTTCAGTTTGGACAATTAATCCTCAATCTCTTATGAGAATATTATCTCTTGTTGAATGCTTATGCATTAAAGAGGAGTCCATTATCTGTTGTCTATGTTGTCCCGGTATGGATGTCTCAGTTGAGAATAATCAAAAGCGAGAAATCCAATGCGAACTTTCTCCTTAGACCTTTGTACAAGCGGCATAGAGGTACCCCTTTGTGACACTTGGTTGAAACATATGCTATGCAATGATAATCTATGTTAATCCAAGCTAATTAGGACAAGGCGCGAGCACTATTGGTATACTATGCATGAGGCTTGCAACTTATAGGATGTCTTATACATAACACATATGATTTATTACTACCGTTGACAAAATTGTTTCTTGTTTTCAAAATGAAAAGATCTAGCACAAATATAGTAATCCATGCTTCCCTCTGCGAAGGGCCTATCTTCTACTTTATTGTTGAGTCAGTTTACCTATTCTTTCTATCTCAGAAGCAAACACTTGTATCAACTGTGTGCATTGATTCCTACATGTTTACCTATTGCACTTGTTATATTACTTTATGTTGACAATTATCCATGAGATATACATGTTGAAGTTGAAAGCAACCGCTGAAACTTATATCTTCCTTTGTGTTGCTTCAATGCCTTTACTTTGAATTTATTGCTTTATGAGTAACTCTTATGCAAGTCTTATTGATGCTTGTCTTGAAAGTATTATTCATGAAAAGTCTTTGCTATATGATTCATTTGTTTACTCATTGTCTTCACCGTTGCTTCGAAACGCTGCATTCATCTCATATGCTTTACAATAGTATTGATCAAGATTATGATAGCATGTCACTTCAGAAATTATCTTTGTTATCGTTTACCTACTCGAGGGCGAGTAGGAACTAAGCTTAGGGATGCTTGATACGTCTCAAACGTATCTATAATTTCTTATGTTCCATGCTACTTTTATGATGATACTCACATGTTTTATACACATTATATGTCATTATTATGCATTTTCCGGCACTAACCTATTAACAAGATGCCGAAGAGCCAGTTGCTATTTTCTGCTGTTTTTGGTTTCAGAAATCCTAGTAAGGAAATATTCTCGGAATTGGACGAAATCAACGCCCAGGGTCTTATTTTGTCACGAAGATTCCAGAATTCCGAAAGGGAAATGAAGTGGGGCGACGAGACGCCAACACAACAGGGCGGCGCGGCCCAGGCCTTGGCCGCGCGGCCCTGGTGTGTGGGGCCCTCGTGTCGCCCCTAAACCTACCCTTCCACCTACTTAAAGCCTTCGTCACGAAAACCCCAGTACCGGGAGCCACGATACGGAAAACCTTCCAGAGACGCCGCCGCCGCCAATCCCATCTCGGGGGATTCAGGAGATCGCCTCCGGCACCCTTCCGGAGAGGGGAATCATCTCCCGGAGGGCTCTTCATCACCATGATCGCCTTCGGATCGATGTGTGAGTAGTTCACCCCTGGACTATGGGTCCATAGCGAGTAGCTAGATGGTTGTCTTCTCCTCATTGTGCTATCATGTTAGATCTTGTGAGCTGCCTATCATGATCAAGATCATCTATCTGTAATGCTACATGTTGTGTTTGTTGGGATCCGATGAATATTGAATACTATGTAAAGTTGATTATCAATCTATCATATATGTTGTTTTTGTTCTTGCATGCTCTACGTTGCTAGTAGAGGCTCTGGCCAAGTTGATACTTGTGACTCCAAGAGGGAGTATTTATGCTCGATAGTGGGTTCATGCCTCGATTGAATGCAGGACGAGTGACGAAAGTTCTAAGGTTGTGGATGTGTTGTTGCCACTAGGGATAAAACATCGATGCTTTGTCTAAGGATATTTGTGTTGATTACATTACGCACCATACTTAATGCAATTGTCATGTTGTTTGCAACTTAATGCTTTGGAAGGGGTTCGGATGATAACCTGAAGGTGGACTTTTTAGGCATAGATGCATGCTAGATAGCGGTCTATGTACTTTGTCGTAATGCCCTGGTTAAATCTCATAGTACTCATCATGATATATGTATGTGCATTATTATGCCTTCTTTATTTGTCAATGGTCCAACTGTAATTTGTTCACCCAACATGCTATTTATCTTATCGGAGAGACACCACTAGTGAACTGTGGATCCCGGTCCATTCTTTACATCTGAAATACAATCTACTGCAAACTCTGTTCTTTACTGTTCTTCGCAAACAAACATCATCATCCACACTATACATCTAATCATTTGTTTTCAGCAAGCCGGTGAGATTGACAACCTCACTGTTACGTTTGGGAAAAGTACTTTGATTGTGTTGTGCAGGTTCCACGTTGGCGCTGGAATCCACGGTGTTGCGCCGCACTACACTCCGCCACCAACAACCTTCATGTGTTCCTTGACTCCTACTGGTTCGATAACCTTGGTTTCTTACTGAGGGAAAACTTGCTGCTGTACGCATCACACCTTCTTCTTGGGGTTCCCAACGGACGTGTGTCTTACACGCCATCAAACATTTTTCTGGCGCCGTTTCCGGGGATCGAAGAAATGTTACACCACAAAGATTTTCAACTCCCACGTCAACAGCATTTTTTCTGGCGCCGTTGCCGGGGAGATCAAGACACGCTGCAAGGGGAGTCTCCCACATCCAATCTCTTTACTTTGTTTTTGTCTTGCTTTGTTTTACTTTATTTACTGCTTTGTTTGCTCTCTATATCAAAAATACAAAAAAATTAGTTGCTAGATTTACTTTATTTACTGTCTTGTTCTCCATATTGAAAACACACAAAAATTAGTTACTTGCATTTACTTTATTTTATTATCATAACTAGTCCTGTAGTTGTTACTCTATCACCTGAGGAATCGATATTCACTTTTAAACAAGGTGGTGAAGAGAGTTTTAAAGAAGCTTGGTCTAGAATTTTTGATTCTTATAGTGAAACTGAACCTAAAATGACCCTAAGTTTGCTTCTTAGTAACTTTTATTTTGGGCTTATTCTTCGCTATAGATATGCCTTGGATGCTGTAGTGGGAGGAGATTTCCTTCATTGTGATGGGGATCAAGCTTTTAATGCCATAAAAAAATTGATTACATCATCTAGCTCCGCTAATAATTTTTATCCATCTCTTGTTAGCATTTATAATAGATTAAACACTCTTGAGACAAATGTATCTTACTTAAAAGAAGGGTATAGTCGGATTCGTGAGCATTTTGATTATGTTCCAATAAACTCTGAACCTTCAATGTGGGACCCTACTATTAAAGTTACTATTGATGGTAAAAAAAATTATGCCCGTTGTGATATTATGACTGAATTTTTCCTTATGCCGAACAGTATTTATGAATCTTTGACACTG
>NC_061510.1:9623183-9682152 GCF_022539505.1 Lolium rigidum | reverse complement strand
AAAACCTTCCGCGCGCCGCCAATCCCATCTCGGGGATTCGGAGATCTCCTCCCAGCACCCGCCGAGAGGGGATTCATCTCCCGGAGGACTCTACACCGCCATGGTCGCTCCCGGAGTGATGAGTGAGTAGTTCACCCCCGGACTATGGGTCCATAGCAGTAGCTAGATGGTTGTCTTCTCCTCATTGTGCTTCATTGTTGGATCTTGTGAGCTGCCTAACATGATCAAGATCATCTATCTCGTAATACTCTATGTTGTGTTTGTCGGGATCCGATGGATAGAGAATACCATGTTATGTTAATTATCAAGTTATTACATATGTGTTGTTTATGATCTTGCATGCTCTCCGTTATTAGTAGAGGCTCGGCCAAGTTTTTGCTCTTAACTCCAAGAGGGAGTATTTATGCTCGATAGTGGGTTCATGCCCGCATTGACACCTGGGACAGCTGACAGTAAAGTTCTAAGGTTGTGTTGTGCCGTTGCCACTAGGGATAAAACATTGGCGCTATGTCCGAGGATGTAGTTGTTGATTACATTACGCACCATACTTAATGCAATTGTCTCGTTGCTTTGCAACTTAATACCGGAGGGGGTTCGGACGATAACCTCGAAGGTGGACTTTTAGGCATAGATGCAAGCTTGGATGGCGGTCTATGTACTTTGTCGTAATGCCCAATTAAATCTCACTATACTTATCATGACATGTATGTGCATTGTTATGCCCTCTCTATTTGTCAATTGCCCGACCGTAATTTGTTCACCCAACATGCTTTTATCTTATGGGAGAGACACTCTAGTGAACCGTGGACCCCGGTCCATTCTTTAATACCGAAATACAAATCTGCCGCAATACTTGTTTTTACCGTTTTCTCTGCAAACAATCATCTTCCACACAATACGGTTAATCCTTTGTTACAAAGCAAGCCTAGTGAGATTGACAACCTCACTCGTTTCGTTGGGGCAAAGTACTTTGGTTGTGTTGTGCAGTTCCACGTTGGCGCCGAATCCCCGGTGTTGCGCCGCACTACATCCCGCCGCCATCAACCTTCAACGTGCTTCTTGGCTCCTCCCGGTTCGATAAACCTTGGTTTCTTTCTCGAGGGAAAACTTGCCGCCGTGCGCATCATACCTTCCTCTTGGGGTTGCCCAACGAACGTGTGAAATACACGCCCATCAAGCATATTTTCTCGGCGCCGTTGTCGGGGAGATCAAGACACGCCGCAAGGGGAGTCTCCACTTCTCAATCTCTTTACTTTGTTTTTGTCTTGCTTTATTTTATTTACTACTTTGTTTGCTGCACTTATATCAAAACACAAAAAAATTAGTTGCTAGTTTTACTTTATTTACTGTCTTGCATTGCTATATCAAAAACACAAAAAAATTAGTTTACTTGCATTTACTTTATCTAGTTTGCTTTATTTACTACTGCTAAAATGGCTAACCCCTGAAAATACTAAGTTGTGTGACTTCACTAGCACAAATAATAATGATTTCCTATGCACACCTATTGCTCCACCTCGCTACTACAGCAGAATTCTTTGAAATTAAACCTGCTTTACTTAATCTTGTTATGCAGAGAGCAATTTTCTCGGTGTTAGTTCTCGATGATGCCGCCGCCCATCTCAATAATTTTGTTGAACTATGTGAAATGCAAAAATATAAAGATGTAGATGGTGACATTATAAAATTAAAATTGTTTCCTTTCTCATTAAGAGGAAGAGCTAAAGATTGGTTGCTATCTCTCGCCTAAGAATAGTATTGATTCATCGGACTAAATGCAAGGATGCTTTTATTGGTAGATATTATCCCCCTGCTAAAATTATATCTTTGAGGAGTAGCATAATGAATTTTAAACAATTGGATAATGAACATGTTGCTCAAGCTTGGGAAAGAATGAAATCTTTGGTTAAAAATTGCCCAACCCATGGACTCGACTACTTGGATGATCATCCAAACCTTCTATGCAGACTAAATTTTTCTTCGCGGAATTTATTGGATTCAGCTGCTGGAGGTACCTTTATGTCCATCACTCTTGGTGAAGCAACAAAGCTCCTTGATAATATGATGGTTAATTACTCTGAATGGCACACGGAAAGAGCTCCACAAGGTAAGAAGGTAAATTCTCGTTGAAGAATCCTCTTCCTTGAATGATAAGGTTGATGCTATTATGTCTATGCTTGCGAATGATAGGACTAATGTTGATCCTAATAATGTTCCATTAGCTTCATTGGTTGCCCAAGAAGAACATGTTGATGTAAACTTCATTAAAAATAATAATTTCAACAACAATGCTTATCGGAACAATTCTAGTAATAACTATAGGCCATATCCTTATAATAATGGTAACGGTTATGCTAATTCTTATGGGAATTCTTACAACAATAATAGGAATACACCCCCTGGACTTGAAGCTATGCTTAAAGAATTTATTAGTACACAAACCGCCTTTAACAAATCTGTTGAGGAAAAGCTCAATAAAATTGATATTCTTGCTTCTAGAGTTGATAGTCTTGCCTCTCGATGTTGATCTTTTGAAATCGAAAGTTATGCCTAATAGGGATATTGAAAAATAAAATTGTTACTACAGCAAATGCCATCCAAGTTAGAATTAATGAGAATATAAGATTAATGGCTGAATCGCATGCTAGGTGGGATAGAGAAGAAAATGAAAACTAGCTAAAGAGAAAAATGTAGCTAAAGTTTGGACTATTACCACCACTAGCAATGCTAATGATTCACATGTTGCTGCACCTCCTACTATCAATGGTAAAATAATTGGTGTTGGCAATGCTTCTACTCCTAGTGCAAAGCGCGCAAAATTACCTCGAAACCGCTAAAACCGCCGAAACCGCCTCGTGATAAAACTGCTGAAATTTTTTCCAACCTTGGGGATGATAATCCCATTGCTTTAAATTGTAATGATTTAGATTTTGATGATTGCCACATCTCTGAAGTTATAAAGTTCTTACAAAAACTTGCTTAGCGAAGCTCCGCCGGACTTCTCCACCACCACCGACACCACGCCGTCGTGCTGTCGGATTCAAGAGGAGCTACTACTTCCGCTGCCCGCTGGAACGGGGAGGTGGACGTCGTCTTCATCAACAACCGAACGTGTGACCGAGTACGGAGGTGCTGCCCGTTCGTGGCGCCGGAAGCGATCGTGATCAAGATCTTCTACGCGCTTTTGCAAGCGGCAAGTGATCGTCTACCGCAGCAATAAGAGCCTACTCTTATAGGCTTTGGAATCTCTTCAAGGGTTAGTCTTGATCATCCCCTCGTTGCTACCGTCTTCTAGATTGCATCTTGGCTTGGATTGCGTGTTCGCGATAGGAAATTTTTTGTTTTCTATGCAACGTTTTCCTACACTCTAAACCTTCATTATGGGATCCTACTGTTAAAATTGTTATCGGTGATCAAACTCTTCGTGCCAACTGTGATATTATGTCTGAATTTTGCCTTATACCGGAGAGCATTTATAAATCTTTGAAACTTTGGGGAATTGAAGAAGGAGGAGAAGAAATAACTCTCATTGATAACTCTGTTATAATTCCTAAGGGAATAGCCGCAGGTGTGCATACAACCATTCTTGGAAGAACAATATCCATTGATTATCTTGTTATTGAACGTGTAGGGACAGGAAAAATCACACTCGGAAGATCCTCGCTAAAACTATTGGGAGCAAGTCATAGATGTGGGAGAAGGCATCCTGGATTTCACCTCTATACCGGGGGGGAATCATACATTTCCTAAATCAAAGAGAAAGAAAAACAACAAGAAAGGTAAGGGTAAAGCCCAAGGTAAGGATGATGCACCACTCTCCGATAATACTTGATATACACTTTCTGCGCCTAGCTGAAAGGCGTTAAAGAAAAGCGCTTATGGGAGACAACCCATGTTTTTACTACAGTATTTTTGTTTTATATTTGTGTCTTGGAAGTTGTTTACTACTGTAGCAACCTCTCCTTATCTTAGTTTTGAGTTTTGTTGTGCCAAGTAAAGTCTTTGATAGTTAAGTAAGTACTAGATTTGGATTACCGCGCAGTTCCAGCATTTCTTTGCTGTCACGAATCTGGGTCTACCTCCCTGTAGGTAGCTCAGAAAATTAAGCCGATTTACGTGCATGATCCTCAGATATGTACGCAACTTTCATTCAATTTGAGCATTTTCATTTGAGCAAGTCTGGTGGCCTAATAAAATCCATCTTTACGGACTGTTCTGTTTTGACAGATTCTGCCTTTTATTTTGCATTGCCTCTTTTGCTATGTTGGATGAATTTCTTTGATCCATTAATGTCCAGTAGCTTTATGCAATGTCCAGAAGTGTTAAGAATGATTGTGTCACCTCTGAACATGTGAATTGTTATTATGCACTAACCCTCTAATGAGTTGTTTCGAGTTTGGTGTGGAGGAAGTTTTCAAGGATCAAGAGAGGAGTATGATGCAATATGATCAAGGAGAGTGAAAGCTCTAAGCTTGGGGATGCCCCGGTGGTTCACCCCTACATATTCTAAGAAGACTCAAGCGTCTAAGCTTGGGGATGCCCAAGGCATCCCCTTCTTCATCGACAACATTATCAGGTTCCTCCCCTAAAACTATATTTTTATTCCGTCACATCTTATGCACTTTGCTTGGAGCGCTGGTTTGTTTTTGTTTTTTGTTTTGTTTGAATAAAATGGATCCTAGCATTCACTTTGTGGGAGAGAGACACGCTCCGCTGTAGCATATGGACAAGTATGTCCTTAGGCTCTACTCATAGTATTCATGGCGAAGTTTCTTCTTCGTTAAATTGTTATATGGTTGGAATTGGAAAATGCTACATGTAGTAACTCTAAAATGTCTTGGATAATTTGATACTTGGCAATTGTTGTGCTCATGTTTAAGCTCTTGCGTCATATACTTTGCACCCATTAATGAAGAAATACTTAGAGCTTGCTAATTTGGTTTGCATATTTGGTTTCTCTAGAGTCTAGATAACATCTAGTATTGAGTTTTGAACAACAAGGAAGACGGTGTAGAGTCTTATAATGTTTACAATATGTCTTTTATGTGAGTTTTTCTGCACCGTTCATCCTTGTGTTTGTTTCAAATAACCTTGCTAGCCTAAACCTTGTATCGAGAGGGAATACTTCTCATGCATCCAAAATACTTGAGCCAACCACTATGCCATTTGTGTCCACCATACCTACCTACTACATGGTATTTATCCGCCATTCCAAAGTAAATTGCTTGAGTGCTACCTTTAAAATTCCATCATTCACCTTTGCAATATATAGCTCATGGGACAAATAGCTTAAAAACTATTGTGGTATTGAATATGTACTTATGCACTTTATCTCTTATTAAGTTGCTTGTTGTGCGATAACCATGCTTCGGGGACGCCATCAACTATTCTTTGTTGAATATCATGTGAGTTGCTATGCATGTCCGTCTTGTCTCGAAGTAAGAGAGATCTACCACCTTTATGGTTGGAGCATGCATATTGTTAGAGAAGAACATTGGGCCGCTAACTAAAGCCATGATTCATGGTGGAAGTTTCAGTTTTGGACACACATCCTCAATCTCATATGAGAATAATAATTGTTGCCACATGCTTATGCATTAAAGAGGAGTCCATTATCCGTTGTCCATGTTGTCCCGGTATGGATGTCTAAGTTGAGAATAATCAAAAGCGAGAAATCCAAAATGCGAGCTTTCTCCTTAGACCTTTGTACAGGCGGCATGGAGGTACCCCATTGTGACACTTGGTTAAAACATGTGCATTGCAAGGATCCGGTAGTCCAAGCTAATTAGGACAAGGTGCGGGCACTATTAGTATACTATGCATGAGACTTGCAACTTGTAAGATATAATTTTCATAACTCATATGCTTTATTACTACCGTTGACAAAATTGTTTCATGTTTTCAAAATAAAAGCTCTAGCACAAATATAGCAATCGATGCTTTCCTCTTTGAAGGACCATTCTTTTACTTTTATGTTGAGTCAGTTCACCTATCTCTCTCCACCTCAAGAAGCAAACACTTGTGTGAACTGTGCATTGATTCTTACATATTTGCATATTGTACTTGTTATATTACTCTATGCCGACAATTATCCATGAGATATATATGTTACAAGTTGGAAGCAACCGCTGAAACTTAATCTTCCTTTGTGTTGCTTCAATGCCTTTACTTTGATTTATTGCTTTATGAGTTAACTCTTATGCAAGACTTATTAATACTTGTCTTGAAGTACTATTCATGAAAAGTCTTTGCTTTATGATTCACTTGTTTACTCATGTCATTACCATTGTTTTGATCGCTGCATCCACTACATATGTTTACAAATAGTATGATCAAGGTTATGATGGCATATCACTTCGTAAATTATCTTTGTTATCGTTTTACTCGCTCGGGACGAGCAGTAACTAAGCTTGGGGATGCTTGATACGTCTCCGACGTATCGATAATTTCTTATGTTCTATGCCATATTATTGATGATACCTACATGTTTTATGCACACTTTATGTCATATTCGTGCATTTTCTGGAACTAACCTATTAACAAGATGCCGAAGTGCCAGTTGTTGTTTCTGCTGTTTTTGGTTTAAGAAATCCTAGTAACGAAATATTCTCGGAATTGGACGAAACAAAGACCCAGGGGCCTATTTCGCCACGAACCTTCCAGAAGACCGAAGAGCATATGAAGTGGGGCCACGAGGTGGCCAAACCACATGGCGGCGCGGCCAAGGGGGCCCGCGCCGCCCGTGGTGTGGGCCCCTCGTCGGCCCCCGACTCGCCCTTCCGCCTACTTAAAGCCTCCGTCGCGAAACCCCCGATGCGAAAAACCACGATACGGAAAACCTTCCGGAGACGCCGCCGCCGCCAATCCCATCTCGGGGATTCTGGAGATCTCCTCCGGCACCCTGCCGGAGAGGGGATTCATCTCCGTGAGGACTCTACGCCGCCATGGTCGCCTCCGGAGTGATGAGTGAGTAGTTCACCCCTGGACTATGGGTCCATAGCAGTAGCTAGATGGTTGTCTTCTCCTCATTGTGCTTCATTGTTGGATCTTGTGAGCTGCCTAACATGATCAAGATCATCTATCCGTAATACTCTATGTTGTGTTTGTCGGGATCCGATGGATAGAGAATACCATGTTATGTTAATTATCAAGTTATTACATATGTGTTGTTTATGATCTTGCATGCTCTCCGTTATTAGTAGAGGCTCTGGCCAAGTTGATGCTAGTAACTCCAAGAGGGAGTATTTATGCTCGATAGTGGGTTCATGCCAGCATTGACACCTGGGACAGTGACCGAAAAGTTCTAAGGTTGTGTTGTGCTGTTGCCACTAGGGATAAAACATTGATGCTATGTCCGAGGATGTAGTTATTGATTACATTACGCACCATACTTAATGCAATTGTCTGTTGCTTTGCAACTTAATACCGGAGGGGGTTCGGACGATAACCTGAAGGTGGACTTTTTAGGCATAGATGCGGTTGGATGGCGGTCTATGTACTTTGTCGTAATGCCCAATTAAATCTCACTATACTTATCATGACATGTATGTGCATTGTTATGCCCTCTCTATTTGTCAATTGCCCGACCGTAATTTGTTCACCCAACATGCTTTTATCTTATGGGAGAGACACCTCTAGTGAACTCGTGGACCCCGGTCCATTCTTTTAATACTCGAAATACAAATCTGTCGCAATACTTGTTTTTACTCGTTTTCTTGCAAACAATCATCTTCCACACAATACGGTTAATCCTTTGTTACAGCAAGCCGGTGAGATTGACAACCTCACTGTTTCGTTGGGGCAAAGTACTTTGGTTGTGTTGTGCAGGTTCCACGTTGGCGCCGGAATCCCCGGTGTTGCGCCGCACTACATCCCGCCGCCATCAACCTTCAACGTGCTTCTTGGCTCCTCCTGGTTCGATAAACCTTGGTTTCTTTCTGAGGGAAAACTTGCTGCTGTGCGCATCATACCTTCCTCTTGGGGTTGCCCAACGAACGTGTGAAATACACGCCATCAATACCCGAAGGGTAATGCCCACATCATTAACCCCCGAGTGTCTGGCCGAAGTGAAGCTTCGGGAAGGAACTAAAGTTGTCATTGTCTGAATGTCTTGATCTTCTGTTGAATCTTGTGCTTGATGTAGAGTCGAAGTTTATTCTTTATCGGGTGCACGGCCAGCGCTCCTGATGGGAGTAGCCCCCGAGTCTATGGATGGGTGCTTGCAACCGTGCGTAGACTCAAGTTGTACTACTCGAAGAGCTAGATGTTGATGTTGATGTCGACGTCTTCAAATTATTCCATCATCCGATACTTTTAAATCTATCGGGTCTTCAAAACGGTGCAAACTTCGAGAGATGCCAAAGAGCTGGATTATTAGAGCCTTCGGTTCCGTTCTTCTTTATTGACGAGGCTTCCATCTTTTTATAGGGTGCGCTATGCCAAAGAGCTGGATTATTAGAGCCTTCGGGTATGTTCTTCTTTAACGATGAGGCTTGCATCTTTTTATCGGGTGCGTGGCCAGCGCTCCCGATGGGAGTAGCCCCCGAGTCTGTAAATGAATATGAAGTAGTCATGTATAGGGTGTAAAATGCTAAGTCGAATACCGTAAATTTCTTCGAGTTCTGAGAACATTTGGATGTTTTTGATGACGTCATAGGGGAATTGATGATTTAGATGATGTCGCTAAGGAGTTGATGATTTTGATGATGTCCCGGAAGAGTTGATGATTTTGATGATGTCCCGGAAGAATTGATGATTTTGATGATGTCCCGGAGGAGTCGATAATTGTGATGATGTCTCAGAGGAGTCGATGATTTTGATGATGTCTGGAGGAGTCGATAGTTGTGATGATATCCGGAAGAGTCGATGGTTGTTCGCGGCAACACCCGAACATAGGGCGCACTGCAGGCCCGACGGACTCATTCCATCTTACTGAGTCGCGCATCTTCGTAAATCATCAGCGGTAACACCCAAACATAGGGCGCACTGCAGGCCCGACTGACTCATTCCATCTTACTGAGTCGCGCATTTGTTTGTATCGCGACGCTCTGGAAGAGCAACGGAGAAGCAACGGCTCTGGATTACGTATGAATAGAAGAAAGTCCGCGAGATATCGTCGAGAAGCAGCAAATCAATCAAAGCCGGTTGACTAGCTGGAACAAATCCCGATCCCGAGGAGACAATCAAGCAAACTAATCTACGAAGCAGCAAATTTTCACGGGAGAGCACAACCATCAGGTGCTTACGACGGGAGTCGACTACTCCGTGAGGACCGAATTCCACGATCAGTCTTGGATTACTTCTGGCATGTCCTATTCTATGCGCACGAAAGAGACATCCACTTCGTCGACTGAATAAAAAAAAGTTGGATCCGATCTGAGCAGCTCTTTTTGCGCTGCGGCACGTCTGGTAGAAGGATAGCTCTGATTCGATTCAAAGCCAGTCTGGCGTCACCTGTTCATCTAGGAAGTTTCAGGATGGAAACACCGATTGGTCTTCACGTCAATCAAAGGCTGGAGCCACCACGTGCAAGTTCCAGTTTAATCCAATGACATACATACTACTAAGCCAATGCGTTGGATTATGGGATTCTCCTCAAGGTCGTATTACAGGGAAGCGCCATCAAGACGGTCAAGATCGCCCCGCCCAGGTGCTATTTTTCTAGTTCGTCTTCTCGTATTTTAATTCTACAAACATATCGAGGTTGTTCGCCTTCTACTATTATGTGCATGCAGATTTGGTTATCCTGACCGACAGAGACAACCCGAAAATTCGGCAGCGTTCTCACCCATCGTGGACCCGCTACATTGACTACGTTCGCCCCATCACATGCACCCTCTTCATCAACTACGTCCGCAACATCAAATATGCCGTCCAGGCGCCGCACGACTACATCGACTGTGTCCGCCGCACGGCCTGCTTCACATCAATACCGTCCAGGCGCCCCATCGCAGCTGATAAAAAAGCTAAGTTTTCCTCTTCCAAGTCAATGATTATTTACTTTTGCCACACCCAAATACTCCGGGACTGTGCCACTACTTCGTTACCACAAATATACTCAGTTACTTAATGAATTTATTTTCTTCGGCTTAGTGGAATTATCTTCTCCGAAATATATCTTTTCCGGCTCAGTGGAATTATCTTTTCCGGCGCAATGGAATTATTTTCTTCGGTCCAGTGGAATTATTTTCTTCGACTTAGTGGATTTATCTTCTTCGGCTCAGTGGATTTATTCTCCCTGGATTACTGGATTGGTTTTCTTTGGGTTATTATTGGTTCACTTATACAATATTACCCGACGTGTTTCCGGGTCAATGGATTCATCTTCTATGGTTATTACTGGAACTATTTTCTTCGGCTCAATGGATTCATCCTCTATGATATCAACGGATTCATCTTTTATGGTTATTACTGGATTCTTCGGATTCATCCTCTATGATATCAACGGATTCATCTTTTATGGTTATTACTGGAACTATTTTCTTCGGCTCAATGGATTCATCCTCTATGATATCAACGGATTCATCTTTTATGGTTATTACTGGATTCTTCGGATTCATCCTCTATGATATCAACGAATTCATCTTTTATGGTTATTACTGGATTCTTCGGGTCAATGGATTCATCCTCTATGATATCGGCAGATTCATCTTCAATATATGATCATATGTGATGGGGTAATCTTTAATATGGATTCATCTCAAGTACTTCATCTCGGATTTCATCCTTAATGGCCTTATTTCGGCGACACGGATAATACTCGGAGGCTCGACAATGACTTCGCCCCGAGTAACAACTGTGACACGGCGTCTAAGCAACAATCATGACATCACCCCAGCAGTGCTCGGGGGCTCGGCTATCTCTTCATCAACAATTTGGTGGTATCCACTTTTGCTATTTGGTGGTTTCTACTTTGGCTAGATTTTTTATCTACACTCGAAGACTTCATCATGCATCGACTTCGTCATGTTCAAAAAGCTAAGTGTTCTTTTATTTTGCACAAAGTTGATTATTGTTTACTTTCGTCGCACCCGACATTTGGGGGCTGCGCGGCATATATTCACTTTACATATCATCGAATCTGAGCATCTGACACTGCATGCGAAAAAGAGAGTCAAGGGAAAGATAGAAAAAGTTTGTTTATTTGTGCAGGAGAAAGCAAAATTCAAAGTATATAAGAGAGAACCCGACGAAATTGTCTACAGGGAGAACTCGACGAAATTGTCTTCAAAAAAAAAAAAAAATTGAGAAGATCCCGAAAAATTATCCTCAAGGAGGTCAAGAAGAATTATCTTCAAGAAGGTCCCGAAAAATTATCCTCAAGGAGGTCCCGAAGAATTATCTTCAAGAAGGTCCTGAAAAATTATCCTCAGGGTCCCGGAGAACTATCCTGAAGGAGGAACCCGAAGTATTTTCCTGAGGGAGGAACCCGAAGAATTGTCCTCAAGGAGGTCCCGAAGAGTTGTCCTCAAGGAGAACCCGAAGAAATTTTCTTCAAGAAAGAACTCGACGAAATTTTCACCAAAAAAAAAAAAAAAAAAGGATGGACAAATCTTCGGGTCCATTGACTCGTCATATTCTTCCAAGCAAGAGCATCGGTGATGTACCCGACAATATAGAAGAACCCAATATATTCGGCTGTCTCATCACGTCCGAGGAAAATATAGAAGAACCTGCAAAATGGGTCATTGCATCAGCCGAACAAGGCACTTGACAAAATATTCTCAGAGCGCCAAAGTTGCGATCAATCTCTGAATGCCGCAAAACTCTGCGAAGGTAAGACCCCAGATCCGTTCTGTGTGGCGTGGCATCGCCAAAGACTGCGCTCTGCTACTTTTATCCGTATCAACAGATACGAAGAAAAATCCTAACGGACGCGTTAGGTACCCGATAAAATATGACTGGGACTCGACAGAATGGTAAGACCTTAAGCGGCACCTGTCGAGTTAGCACCAGTATCCCGGGATCATGTCCAGGGACGTGATCTTGAAGTAGGTTTTTGCGGATTGCCACTAGAGCAGTTAACTAGTACCTGATCCGTCAGATGAACTAGCCCCAATTACCATTATCCCTGTACAATATAGATATGGATGTCAAATAAAAATAGCAAAGACCTGGAGTCGATAAAAAAGAGGGGCTGTGCCAAGTTCTTTATCGAGTAGTACAACTTGAGCCTATGCCTAGGTGCAAGCACCTGCCCATAGGCTCGGGGGCTACTCTTATCGAGAGTATTGTTCACCCTCCCGATAAGATACAAGAAAGAGGAAAAATTGTGGTGTCGATTAAAAGCAAGTTGAGCCTACACCCAAGTGCAAACACTTGGCTGTAGCCTCGGGGGCTACTCCCATCGGGAGCGCTGGTCGCGCACCCGATAGAAAAATAACTTCGACAGCATCTATGACAATCAAGGTTTGTAGACTCAACTCGATTCTACGACTCGAGTGGAGCCTACTCCCATCGGGAGCACATGGATTTCATCAAGTTCTCAAGAAATATAGTTAAGTTCTTTATCGAGTAGTACAACTTGAGTCTATGCCCAAGTGCAAGCATTTGCCCATAGACTCGGGGGCTACTCCCATCGGGAGCGCTGCCGCGCACCCGATAATTTCAAGAATCGTCGACATCATCTACGCTACACATGATCTACGACATGGACCTTGCCTTGTATTTCTTCGACTTCGGAGATGGTTATGCTTGGAGTTTCTACGCAAGTCTTCGACTTCCCTATAAACTCGGGGGCTACTGACATGGGCATACCCTTTGGGTACCCATTATTGGTATACCTGGATCGGCTCGGCCCAATATGGAGAAGGCCCAACAAGGCAACCCGAAGAAGTAGTCGACTAGGACTCTTGTAAAACCCTAGGCTGGTTGCATATATAAAGCTAGCCAGGGCACCCGAAACAGGGAGGACAACAGATAGACATAGAGATAGACAGCATAGCTACGCCGAGGGCGGCACCTTGTAAAGATACTTATGCTCATATACTGGATTGCTAGCAGCACGTAAGGATCCTCCACCGAGGGGACCCGAAGCTGGGTACGTCGTGTGCTTAATCTCGTCCCCGGAATCTCCATCGTCGCTCTCTCCCGAAACCCTAGTCTACAATACGTAGGCATTGCCGAGGTGATCCCTCGTCAGGTGGTCATCAACAAGTTGTGAGCGATCAATTCACGTTACAGGCCCGATGGACCTGTAGTAATCGCAACATATCTTGCTGAGCCGTATTTATTTTGCATAATTTCCATCGATTGCAACCCTCGCATGTTCCTTGAGGACTTCGACGAAAATTAGATGATAAAAACTTCGCAGCCCCCGAGTATTGCTGGGTATGCTTTGATGTGTCGACAAAGCCCCCGAGTATTGCCGGGTATGCCTTGATGTGTCAACAAAGCCCCCGAGTATTGCTGGGTATGCCGTGATGTGTCGACAAAGCCCCCGAGTATTTTAGGGTATGCTTTGATGAAATCATTGATAGTATAAGGTTTCTTTATGTTTTCTTGAATTCCAGCGCTCCCGAAGGGAGTGATAGTTGTCATAGCCGAAGATATCCCAGGAGCCCCCGAGTGATTCCAGCGCCCCCAAAAGTGTATCGAGTCAATATTATATAAGTTGATATCCATTGAAGATCACAGATGATGAATCCACTGACCCGGGAATGTATCGGGTCAAAATTTATATAGCCATAGAAGATAAACCCATTGATAACCTTAGATGATGAAGCCATTGACCCGGGAGTGTATCGGGAGAAGATATATCCAGAGTCAAAGAACATAAATCCATTGATAACAATAGATGATGAATCCACTAACCCGAGAGTGCGTCAGGTCAATATTTATACAATCATAGAAGATAGATCCATTGATAACGATAGATGATCAAGCCATTAGCTCAGCTGTGACGAGGCCAATATGGAAGCAAGTCGCATGGTTAACACGGTTGAAGTAATTGCGCAATCAGAAATAGTTGATGTGGCGGGCGCAATTGAAGTAATCGTCTGGCCTGAAATAGTCGACGCACGCATATCTTCTTCTCCGCCTTCGTGGACAGGCTTTAACGACTGGGTTTTGGTGAACTCTGCGCGAAAGCACTGCATCCACTTCGGTTGGTGTCGGTGATGTCGGCGTCCTTGGACGTCGCTCCCCTCGTTGGAGGCATTGTCGAGGAGCTCCTTCACCTCCCTTGTCGTGTGAAGCCTCATGCTCTCCAGGTGAAAACATGAGCTTTGGCTTTCGCTAGAGCGGGCATCGATGGCGCCATCGTCGTCTGCCCCTTGGAAGTCTGGTACTCCTCTAGGCAAGTTTTGGCATGTTTTGCGTGGCAGCTGCTTCGCCAGCTCTCGGTGCGGACGTCGGAGCGGCGGCTCCGAAGCTCTGGATCTTCGAGTGTCATCTCTTCTTGCTTGGCTTGAAGTGTCGTCGGCTCGTAGCGTGGGTGGCCTCGGGGGCGGTGTGTTGTGTTTGGGCTATCTTTTTTCGGTTCTCGCTAGTGTGTGCGGTCTCGGGACCGGTGTGGACGTCGGAGCGGCGACTCCGAGCGCTTCTTTTTTGAGTGCTGCCACTTCTTGCTAGGGCGGAAGTGTCGTCAGCTCGCGTGGTGCGTGGCCTCGGGGTCGGTGTGTGGCATTTGGGTTGTATAGTTTTTGGCCAGTTTCCCTTATAAATTGGCCAAATTTCCGTCTTCTTGATTAATAGGCAGTGCTCCTGCCGGTTGCTCCAATTTTTTTTGTTAAAATATAATATTTCTACAAAAAAATAAAGATATTAATGAAAAATCAAATAAAAAACAAATTAAGTTGCAACCAGCTAGGATTCGAACACGAGATGAGCTCTTGTACTTTGAAGGTATCAACCAAGTAAGATACGCCAAGGTATTTGTAGGTTACCAACACAATGAGACCAAGTCAATAGCCGCACACGCCGCCCCTGATTTTGTTTCCCCATACGGATCTCTCTCAAAAGGAAAATACCAAGATCTCCGTGTCACCTCTATCCACGGACGCCGCCAGTACCCCCGAGTCCCTGACACCACGAGCATCCGCCACCAATCACCATTGTTGTCGTCCATTAGCTCCCATCCCACCGTCTGTTGCGTCTCGCCTACGTGGACATCTGGGATGAGCACACCCCCCATTTCTGTTGGTTAGTGGGCACAAAGTCGTTTTGGTCTCAATGCTGCCTTAGGATCATTTCTAGGTGGAGGAAAAGCATACACAAAGCACACACGATCATTTTTTACCCAGGTCCAGGCAGCATTTTGGCTAACAGCCCTACGTCCTACTTTGGTGGATTATAT
This sequence comes from Lolium rigidum, assembly GCF_022539505.1. Classification (NCBI taxonomy): domain Eukaryota; kingdom Viridiplantae; phylum Streptophyta; class Magnoliopsida; order Poales; family Poaceae; genus Lolium; species Lolium rigidum. The sequence continues at coordinate 9,666,857 of NC_061510.1, read as the reverse complement.
GATGCACAAAGTACAAAGGTGATGAACTCTAGTGTAGGGAGGACGGTTTGATAAGCTCCTACACCTCCTAGTCTTCATCTTTATTTTCCTCACTCTCTCCAGCTATATCTTGGCCTTGATGTTGTCAAGAACAAGGCTCTAGCTCTCTTTCGCTCCTCTCTTATCTCTTCTCTCGATCGAACCAAACATAACCTATCTGAATCGAACCCTAACTGTCCCCAAAAAACTCCCCTGTGTCCTGTTGATCTATGGCTTATATACCTCCGGAGGTGGCCTCAACGGATCGCCCGAGCACCGCCCAAGAGCGTTCCCGGTGTGTCGGTGTAATGGGATCCAGGGCCAACACGATTACACCGCGGCGTGTGCGGGCCCTAGCCCACGACCTCCACGATGCTTCTATGACAACCAGTGGTGAAAAAATGCTCCCCGACTAAGACAAGTCTGGACGAGCAGACAAGACATGGAGAACAAGACAAAGGGAGCCAAGAGCTGCCCTTGGTATCCTCCCGGGAGCATCCCCTGGGAGAGAGACTAAGTGCACGGAAGCGGAGCCTCCGAGCCAAGGCGTGGCCTGGACGGCCCCAGGAAGGGCTCAGAAGCCACCTTTCCTTGGCCAGGCGAGGCCAGGGAGCAAGGGACAACTAGGATCAATGGGACATGTCAGGACTTGCGTGGGGAATAGGCGAGGTGCCCACACCCCTGCGTGCCATGGGGAAGAGGTCTGCGCCGCGGGCAGGAGTGACATCTCGCTGTTCGAGCTGTCACGCCATCATCAAGTGCGTCAGTGCACCGCACGTGGCCACCCATTGGCCACGTGCACCATCCATCAGCACGTCACCCCGGCTCCATCCGATTGAGCCCGGGAACGCTCTTGGGCATTGCCCCGGCGAGCCGTTGTGATCTCCTTTGGAGGTATATAAGCCAGAGATTCACACATTGCGAAAAGGGGTTCAGACGTTGCGAGGTTCAGAGGTTTCGAGGGTCCGGAGGTTGCGAGGGTTGACGTTCAAAGGAGGTTTCACGTTCCAGAGAGGAGGACCACGTCGAGAGAGAGTAGAGAGAGCTAGAGCCTTGTTCTTCACAACGTCAAGGCCAGGATTGAGAGAAGTAGAGATTGAGGAAAAGATTGAGGAAGTCCGGGAGGTGTATGAGTTGATCAAAGCGTCCTCCCGGCCGAGAGTTCATCACGCTTGTACTTTGTGTCCACAAGATAATCCACCAAAGCGGGACGTAGGGCTGTTAGCCGAAGGCCGGCCTGAACCTGTGTAAAAAATGATTGTGTGTGCTTTGTGTATAATCTTGCTCCGCCTGGGAGTGATCCTAAGGTGGCATTGAGGCCGAAACACCTCCGTGCCCACTAACCAACAAGAAATGGGGGCGTGATCATCCCCGGTGTCCGCATAGGTGAGACGCAACATCTGGCGCTCCAGGTAGAGGAGCGCTCGTGTTTCAGCTTCAACAATCTTCATCGTCTTCATCAGCTTTCATGAACAGCGCCGAGTTCGCCATCGAGATCCACTTTGGTTGCCTCTACATCGACCATGTCACCATGGAGGAACACCGCGGTGGGACTAGTGCCACTGCGGAGGGTACTCCTATGATCGGGATTCGATCTCACGGCCCTGCCACGGTAGTCGGCCTGAGAGCTGAGAACCGCACCCGGCGCGCTAACACCGCAAGTGCTGTCGACCATCGAGCTGGACCAACTACTACGGCTCCACCTCCGCCGCATCCCGCGGCTGAGGCCGGCGCTCAGGCTGGAAGAGTTGTTGCCGAGCACAAATTCCCTCCACCCGACAATGCAGGGGGCGACGCTAACGACGAGCAACTATCTGGTGGTGCAGGAGGCGCCGCTAACCCTGGTGCTCTAGCCGGTGGCGCAGGAGGCGCTGCTAGTGTGGGCGTCCCATCTGGGGCAGCAGGCGAAGGTCCCGTACGTGTCGGGGTCCTAGACGCACGCACAACCATTTGTTGCCCCGGGTCCCGCCAGGGATCGACATGCCGCACCTAGTGCCGACCGCTCTTCCCAGCCTCACCAATCAGTGAACCGTACCTTGGCGGAGGCCTTGGATACTGCCCGCGCCATGGCGCGGTACCCACCGCAGATGGGGACTCCAGAATACGAGACTTGGAGAGATGAGCTGTACACTCACTTAGAGTTCGCCAGATGATACGTCGCAAACGTATCTATAATTTTTGATGCTCCATGCTTGTTTTACACCAATTTCAATATGTTTTGTTTACACTTCGTGGCAATGCATTTTCCGGCACTAACCTATTGACAAGATGCCACAGTGTCAGTTCTCTGTTTTATGTTGTTTTATATTTCAGAAGAGTTGTACAGGAAATATTCTCGAAATTGGACAAAACAAAAGCCGAAGTTGCTATTTTACTGAAATGAGATAGGGTCCAGAGGAGAGACGGAGGGGGCCCAGGGGCCGGCCAAACCATGCCTTGGCGCGGCCTGGCCCTGGCCCGCGCCTGGGGGTGGTCTGGTGCCACCTGGCGCCCACCGACCTCGCCCTTCCGCCTATAAAATCCATTCGATGCGAAAACCCTGAATATACAAGCCTCCGTCCACAAAAAGTTACATTGCCGCCGTCATCGTCCAGACGAGTTTCGGGGGTCAGAAGTTCCTTTTCCGGTACCCTGCCGGGATGGGGATTGACCCCCGGAGCCATCTCCATCGACTCCACCGCCTCCACTTCGACTCCATGATGGTTCGTGAGTAGTTCCCCCTGGACTACGGGTTCTCGACTGTAGCTAGTTGGTACTCTCTCTCCCATGTACTTCAATACAATGATCTCATGAGCTGTCTTACATGATTGAGATCCATATGATGTAATCGGTGTTGTGTTTGTTGGGATCCGATAAATTGTGGAAATGTGATCAGATTGTTCATCATATTATGATACTACTGGTACTTGTAGTTACCTTGATCGAGTAGTTGCTTGTATCTCTAAGAGGGAGTATTTATGCCCGATAGTGGGTTCATGCCTCTAGTTTTATGGAAGAGTGACAATAACTTCTAAGATTGTAGATGTGTTGTTGCTACTAGGGAGAAAACAACAATGCTTTATCTGAGGGTAATTCTAGTGTTTACTTTACACACATTGGTTAATGCGATAGTCTATTGGTTGCAACTTAATACTCGAAGGGGTTCGGATGATAACCTGAAGGTGGATTATTACTCATAGACGCAGTTAGATTAGGGTCTATGTATTATGCTGTAATGCCCAATTAAATACTACAGTAAACTTTATCTTATCATAGCATGCATTGTCATGCCCTCACAATTATCAATTACCCAACTGTAATTTGTTCACCCAACACATGCTATTTGGAGAGTTACCACTAGTGTAGATAGCTAGGAATCCCGTTCCTTCTGTCATAACCATTGCTCTACAGTCAACTCCGCACTGGAATACTTTCTGGTGCCATCTCCTCTGTGCTACTGCTGTTGTGTTACTATTTCCATTGCTCTCATATTACTGCTGCTTTCACATCACCCCTGTTACTAGTGCTTTTCTAGGTGCAACTGAATTGACAACTCCGCGTTTGAGGCTTATAAGTATTATTTACCTCCCCTTGTGTCGAATCAATAAATTTGGGTTTTACTTCCCTCAAAGACTGTTGCGATCCCCTATACTTGTGGGTCATCAAGAATATTTTTCTGGCGTTGTTGCATGGGAGGCATAGCTCTACTCATAAGTTCACCTGGGGAGTACATTTTACCCGTCTCTCTGTTTTTATTTTATTTTATTTTGTCTTGTCTGGTTTATTTGTGCTTAGTTTATTTCTATTTAGTTGTGTTTTGTTTAGTTTACTTTTGTCTAGTTTATTTTTGTATTTTTTATTTATTTTCTTATATAACCGAAAATCCATAAAAAATTTAAAAAACAAAAATCTAAAAAATTGTTGTTATGGAAGAACCTGCTAGACCCTCTATGGAACATTTTATAAAGTATAGAGAATCATATAAGGGTAAAGTCATGAGATGCACATTAAAAAGGTTGGATCAAATTGCTAAAATTTTGCTTAAACGCCATAATATAAATTGTTGCTCTGAACATGATACTAAACATCTTAAATTCCAATGTGGCTTTAGTAAAGAAGTTTTAATTATGAACTATCATTGGAATAACTATATTCATCTTGGATTTGAAGAAGTAGAACAATTTTTCTTATTTATGGGAGCTTCTGAAATAGAATCCTTTATGTCTAAAAATTATGAAACATGTCTTGCTTGTAAAGACCTTAAAGATTTGGTCTCTTCTATCCTTGATTATTGTATAGAAAATTTCAGCAATAATTGTTATATCATTGATTATAAAGAGAGACTTAGTCATGCATAAGAATGTATCCACAATTTGCATGAACCCGTGGAAGAAGAAATGGCTGAACCTGAAATCTCATTAGATACAAAAAGAGGAGGAGAGTGATGAACAAAAGGAGGAAGAATGGATTAGCTACCCATGCCTACCTTCTAATGAGAGTAACTCTTTATCCCTTACATTATTTTATTGTCCCCCATGCTTACCAAAGGAGCATGAATGTTATGTTCCTGTGGATTCTCTTGATATATCTACTATTAGTAAAACTTGTGATAATAATTATGCTCCTGTTATATATGATAATCCATGCTATTTTGATAAGTCTTATGATAATCATTTATTTGTGCCTACCTTCGAAATGCATGGTACTAAAGAGTTTTTCTTAGAAAATGTTTATGATAAAGCTCTAGACGATGGTCCTATACTGGTTGATAATATTAATTTTACTACTATTAAAAATGAGATTGGGGGTTCTTGACTTTATCTTGGTGCCCCATACCTCTTGATAACGATCAATCATCTTGTTATAGAATTGTTAAAAGTGGGTTTGAATGTTTTAATCCCACTATATTTGAGCTTGATAAAAGTTATGTGTTTGTAGATCATGAAAAGCATGCTTTATGTGATAATTATATTGTTGATTTTATTCATGATGCTACTAAAAATTATGATGAGATAGGAAAATATGGTTGTAGAAGTTTTCATGGTATTAAAACACCTCTCTATATGCTGAAAATTTTGATGTTAGTCTTGTTTTAACTTCCTATGCTTGTCGCTTTGTTCTCTGTGAATTTATTTGTGTACATGATTCCTATGCATACAAAGTGGTTTAGACTTAAATTCATATTTCTTATGTGAGCATCTTCTCAAATTACCGAGCCTAGCTAAAAGGCATTAAAGAAAATCGCTTATGAGAGACAACCCATTATTTATTTCTATAATTTTTATTTTATGTTGAGTCTTGGAAGTTGTTACCTCTGTAATAACCTCTCCTTATTATTTTTATTTCGTTTTTTGTGCCAAAAATAGCCTCTAATTGGAAGAAAGTAAGATTTGAGGAAGTTGATGTCCTGAAAACAGATTCCGTGCTATCACCATAAAAATTAGTAAAAATAGCCAGGGTGGAATTTTGAGCTGCAATTTTTTATGCATATGCCCCAGGTTATTATCTAACTTTCGTTAGTTGACCACTTTTTGAGATGAGCAACAGAGGATTTTTGGAAAAATCGATCTTTACCTGCTGTTCTGCTTTGACAGATTTCTATCACCATTTGCATTGCCGCTTGATCTATTTCTTATTTTTTGAGTTCTTTTGAGAGAAGTAGATTTTCAAAGAAATTTATACAGTAGATAAATATTTTAATGGATGTTTGATTTATGTTAGAAATGAACCAAGTGGATTTGTTATTTTGATTGTACTAATGCTGCTAATAAAAATTGTGTGAAGTTTTGTATGAAGGAAGTTTTCAAGTGTAGGGAGAGAAGAATGATGTGATGAGATGAAGAATGGAAAAAAGCTCAAGCTTGGGTATGCCCATGTCAACCCAAGAAATATCCAATAGGTACAAGCGTTAAAGCTTGGGGATGCCCAAGGCATCCCCTTCTTCATCAACAAAATATCACGTCATCTTTCAATACGCTATATTTTTATTGCTTCATATAATATGTGCTGTTCTTGGAGCATATTTGTTTGTGTTTTTAGTTTTTTTGTTTTTTGCTTGCTGTAACATATAGATGGACCCCAACATATTTGTTTTGGAGAGAGACACGCTCTGTTTTCATTGCATAGAACACTCTAGTTTTCACTTCTATTGTTCTACGAGTGTTCTAGTTTTCTAGTACTGCGTTTAGCTCTTGTTCTTTCACTAGAATTATGTTCATATCTAGTTAGTATTATTTATTTATGTATGATTAGCTCTCTGGTCCATATTGATTTTCATCTCTGAAAGCTATTTCAAATAAGTTGATTGGTGTTGGAGACGACTACAATGTGTCATGCCTATAGTGATGCAAAAGGAAGCTTATCTAGACGGTGACATAGACTTGTCTCAAATATCTGAGAGTTCTTAATGCGCCATTAAAAGAATCATGTGTTGTTTCCATCATACAAAATCATAATATTGTGGTATTCTCCTTTAATGCTCTTATTGGGTCGACTTGGCACATTCTTATGACTACAAACCAGTTACCTAAAGTCTTTATGATCATTTAGTTTTTTTACTTGTAATATCACTTTATGTTTTGATTAATAATGTTTTGTCTCTATGCATGATTATGGTCGTTATTGCTCTCTTAGTTGGCCGCTCCCAGTATTTTGCTAGCCTTCGTCTGTACTGAGTATGAGCTCTACTCGTGCATCCAACCACCAAAAACCAAAGTGCCAATTGGGTCCACCATACATACCTATATGTGCTATTTCACCGCCACTTCAAAGTGAATTTCTTGTGTGCTACCTTTAAACCTTCAAAATTACTACCTGTTTTGTGTTTTGTTTTAGCTCATGAGGAAATATTGAATGGTTTATTGTCTTTTCATGACCTCACACCTTGACTAGCATGCATAATGTGCTAAAGTACTTAATATTGCAAAAATAGCAAGGCAACCGGTGCCCATCCCAAATAAAATATAAAATAAATAAATAAAAAGATAATGCTCCGCATATTATGTACTGGATACTTTAAAATCTCACTAAACTTTCTTCATTAAAAGTGCTGGAATTTGATAAGTAATCCAAATCCATTTTCTGTTTTATAAAATAATTATTCTAACTTATCAAACTATTATCAAATTTTCCATTTTCAAGTAAAAGATAGATTAACTAATATTTTTTGCATTTTTTTGAATCTCAAAAACTTTCAACATGAAAAGTGCTTAAATTTGAATAAGTAATCCAAATCCATTTTCTTTTTTATACATAAAGGTTTAATACATTCCATAGATGAGAGAGGATTAAGGTTAGGGTTATGGTCATCGTGGCTGACGCCGATAATGTTGAGGAGGAGGAAGAAGAGCAAGTCGGGACTAAAGCTGTCGGTGGGATAAGGACGCATGTGTAACCCGGACTAAAGCTGTCGGTGGGATATAGACGCATGTGTAACAGGGACTAAAGCTGTCGGTGGGATAAGGACGCATGTGTAACCTTTAGTCCCGGCTGGTGGGTGCAACCGGGACTAAAGCTGTCGGCAGGATAAGGACGCATGGGAGGACGCACTGATCGATGAGTTAAGGTATGTAGCGCACGACGCCCTGTCGGAGGAACCAGATGAAGGAGAAGCGATGCCGTGCCTATGAAACGAGCGTCGATAATCGCCATGGCAAGGAGCTCAAGAAGCCAACCTAGAAGGAAAGGGTTGGGAAATCTCCAGTGGCGGAACTTCTCGAAGATGTCATTGGTGCTCGCGCCCTAGGATAACTTCGGAAGCTCCACCTCCGAAAATTTCCCTGCAAGCCTGTGAAAGCCTCGATCTCCTATAACAGCGTCGGTGAAAGGGTTGGGAAATCCCCCGTGGCGGAACTTCTCGAAGATGTCGTTGGTGTTCACGCCCTAGGACATCTTCGGAAGCTCCACCTCGGAAAAATTTCCTGCAAGCCCGTGAAAGCATCGATCTCCTGTAAAAGCATTGGCGAAAGGGTTGGAAATCTCCCGTGGCGGAGCTTCTCGAAGATGTCGTTGGTGCTCACGCCCTAGGACATCTTCGGAAGCTCCGCCTCGGAAAAATTACCAGGAAGCCCGTGAAAACCTCGATCTCCTCTAACAACGTTGGCGAAAGGGTTGGGAAATATCCCCTAGCGGAGCTTCTCCAAGATGTCGGTGGTCCTCACGCCCTAGGACATCTTCGGAAGCTCTGCCTCAGAAAAATTTCCCTACAAGCCCGCGAAAGCTTCGATCTCCTGTAACAGCGTTGGCGAAAGGGTTGGGAAATCTCCCGTGGTGGAGCTTCTCGAAGATGTCGTTGGTGCTCACGCCCTAGGACATCTTCGGAAGCTCCGCCTTGAAAAAATTTCCCCGCAAGCCTGTGAAAGCTATTTAACAAGTAAAAACAAGCCAACCATCTCCATTGTTAATATCTTACATATAGTAACATTATTATACAAAAATAAATGGGAAAGTGATTTCCATATTGAGATACACAAGTTATGATCGCTTCAGCCGTAACCATGGATCATCTTCATCATTTAACTTGATGCTTGGGTCTTCATCATTGTTTCTTTTTTCTTCTGGGTCGTAGCCATGGAGAATCTTCATCATCCAACAGGATGCTTGGGTCAGTTTTCACTGTGAAGGGCAGAATTTCATGAAACTTATTATAATCTACTAACATGTATGTCTTGTCATCTACTCCCACGATGTTTCTTTTCCCAGAAAGAACTATGTGGCGCTTTGGCTCATCGGATGCAGTATTCTTTTGCTAATTTCTTTTTCTCGTTTTGGTAGACATGTCCTTCACATAGAAAACCTGAGCCACATCATTGGCTAGGATTAATGGTTCATCCATTACGCAAGATTGTTGAGATACAGTGTTGTCATACCGTACTTTTGGTCTACTTGGACCCCGCCTCCTGCCAGCTTGACCCATTTGCACCGAAACAAAGGGATCTTAAAAGTAGGTCCATAGTCAAGTTCCCGTATCTCCTCTATGTACCCATAATATGTGTCCTTGTGCCCATTCTCTTCTGTTGCATCAAAGCGGACACCACTGTTTTTTTTTGAAAGGAATATGGTAGGGGAAGCCCCTACAGTGATTTTGTTTTTTAATAATAAGAACCCAAATTCGCGTCCCTGAGGACTTGAACCTGGGTGGCTGGGTTGTACATCCACTTCCCTAACCAAGTGAGTTAGACTCACTTCTTGACACCACTGTTTTGGTTGGTTCTCTTTTTATCTTGGGCGACCATGTAAAATGTATTCCCATTTATCTCATACTCTTGGAAAGTACATATAGTCGAAGATGGTGACCTATCCAACCAGTACAGCTATTCTCCAACGATGGTGTTATTCATGAGATCTGTCTGCAACTAACTGCCGAAAGTCTTCTCGTGTTCCCCTTTAATCCAGGAGTCAGCCTTTCCCAGGTTTTCGGAGCGTGGACTATTCTTGTGTCTCTCAATATACGGAGCCACCACGATGGAATTGTGCAGAACTGTGTAGTGTGCTTGAGTGAAAGAATGCCCGTCCATACATACCATTGCTTTCCTTCCTAGCGAGCCTTTTCCAGTCAGCCTCCCCTCATATCGAGATTCAGGAACACCAATCGGCTTAAGGTCAGGAAGAAAGTCTACACAAAACTCAATGACCTCCTCTGTTCCATAGCCCTTTAAGATGCTTCCTTATGGCCTAGCATGGTTACAAACATATTTCTTTAAGACTCCCATGAACCTCTCGAAGGGGAACATATTGTGTAGAAACACAGGACCGAGAATTCTAATCTCTTTGACTAGGTGAACTAGGAGGTACGTCATAATATTGGAGAAGGATGGCGGGAACAACAACTCGAAGCTGACCAGACATTGGACCACATCAATCAGTAACCACGATAGACTTTCTCGATCGATTACCTTATGAGAAATTTCATTGAGGAATGCACATACCTTCACAATGGCCAGTCGAACATTTTCCGGTAGAACCCCCCTCAATGCAACCGAAAGCAATTACGTCATAAGCACTTCGCAGTCATGAGACTTTAGGTTTTGGAATTTTTTTGTCTTTCATATTTACTATTCCCTTTATATTCGATGAGAAGCCAGTCGGGACATTGATACTGAAAAGGTCTTCAAAAAATATTTCCTTTTCTTCCTTGGTAAGAACGTAGTTGGCAGGCCCTTGAAACTGCCCTGGATGCTTGCCGCCTCGTCCTTTATGATGTTCCTGGTCCTCCCGTGCTTCTGGTGTATCTTTTGACTTCCAATACATGCCCAGGAAGCCTAGAATATTCACGCAAATATTTTTCGTCCGGTGCATCACGTCGATTGCGGAGTGGACCTCATGGACTTTCCAATAGGGTAGCTCCCAAAATATAGATTTCTTCTTCCACATGGGTGCATACTTATCAGCGCTGTTAGGAACAGGTTGGCTACCAGGACCATTTCCAAAGATTACTTTTAAATCCTTGACCATACCAAATACTTCAGCACCAGTACGGGTGACAGGCTTCGACCGGGTTTTTGCCTTGCCATCGAAATGCTTGCTTTTTTTCCTTAAGGGGTGCTTTTGTGGAACAAAACGACGATTGTAGGGGTACACATTCTTCCTATATTTTTCTAGATATATACTTTCTGTCTGATCCAAACAGTACGTGCATGCATTGTATCCCTTGTTTGACTGTCCTGAAATGTTAGTAAGAGCAGGCCAATCATTTATGGTTACGAAAAGCAACGCTCGTAGGTCAAATTCTTCTTGTTTGTGCTCATCCCACACATGTACACATGGTTTGGCCCACAACTGTAAAAGTTCATCAACTAATGGCCTTAGGTACACATCAATGTCGTTGTCGGGTTCCTTCGGACCTTGGATGAGCACTCGCATCATAATGAGCTTCCGTTTCATGAACAACCAAGGAGGAAAGTTATAGATACATAGAGTCACGGGCCAGGTGCTGTGATTGCAGCTCTGCTCCCCAAAAGGATCATGCCATCTATACTTAGACCAACCCATAAGTTACTTGCGTTATCTGCAAAGTCCGGGAACTCTCTCTTAATTTTTCTCCAGTGCCGACCATCAGCGGGGTGCCTCAACTTCTCGTCTTTCTTACGGTCTTCCATGTGCCATCGCAACAACTTGGCATCCTCTTTTTTTCTTAACAGACGTTTCAACCGTGGTATTATACGAGCATACCACATCACCTTCGCAGGAGCCCTCTTTCTACGTGGCTCGTCCTCAATATCACCAGAGTCATCTTTTCTGATCTTATACTGCAATGCAGTGCATACCGGGCATTCATCCATATTCTCGTACTCCTCAATGCGGTAGAGGATGCAGTCATTAGAGCATGCATGTATCTTCTGCACGTCTAATCCTAGAGGGCAGACAAGTTTCTTTGTTTCGTACGTGCTGGCGGGCAACTCGTTCTTTCTTGGAAGCATCTTCTTCATTATTAGCAGATTTTTTTTCAAATACCGAGTCAGCCACACCGCTCTCTGCCTTCCACTTCAGCAATTCCAGTGTGGTACCAAGCTTCTTCTGGCCATCTTCACAAGTTGGGTACAACAATTTGTTGTGGTCCTGTAACATCTGCTCGAACTGCAACCGCTCCTTTTCTGAATCGCAGCCTCGCTATGCATCAGAAATGACCCGACCAAGATCATCAGCGGCTCATCGGTTTCCTGTTCTTCACCCTGACCTTCTTGTTCATTGTCTTCCATTGTCATATCAACGTACTCAGGGAACATAGATCGGTAGTTATCATCGCTCTCTTCTTCATCACCGTCTTCCATCATAACCCTTCTTTCTCCGTGCTTCGTTCAAACATTATAGCCAGACATAAAACTGGAATGAAGCAGGTGGCTCTGAATGACTCTTATGCTTTGTTTGAATGCAGTGAATTGGATCTAGAATTTAATTAGACTGGGAATTCCAAATCCAAGATGGAAATGAATTGGCTTCCAATTCAAATTCTGTCGTTTGGGTGTGTTTAAAATTTGTTGTTGAAATCAAAGGGTGTATCCAATTCAAATTCTTGTTTGGATGGACAACACATGGAATTTGATTTTTTTTTGAATTTGGACACTGTAATTTGATGTATATGTAATAAAATAGCATGTGTATATTACAATGTATATATTATTTCGCACACATATTAAAATAGTAAAATAAATGGAATAGTGTGGTCATTAGCCGGTGCTTTTAGGGTCAAACGAGGGTGTACTTGTAGCTGGGATCTTTTGACCAGATAAACATTACGTAGCTCTGCCACTGAGACCAGACCTACATGGGAAGAAGCCATGAAAACTACACGGCCTGAAGCTTTTTTCCTGTAACTCCATGATCGACCCGGCCTGAAATTGGCCGGAAACCATGGCCGCAATTCCCCTACCGCGGCCACTACCCCCAGTCGCCGCCATTTCATCTCCAGCTGCCCTCCGCAGCTCTATCTTCGAACTAGGGTTTCAGACGAAATCATGTAAGGCTGGACGGGGGAGAGGAAGAGGACAGACGGAATTGGAAGAGGAACGTCGGCCAGGGAGAGGAAGAGGGAGACTAGGGCAGGGAAGCTTACCGCCGCCGGAAAGACGTCGCCACGATCCAAGGAGTCGAGCGTAGCGCTTCACGTCTCGGGCGACTGCGTGTGCGAAGGGGTACGAGCGGAGGCAGCGATTCCACGCCAATACGGAGGGTCAAGCCTCCGAATTGTTCCCTGGAGAAAAACGTTCGGCCGGAGTGGGCTGGAATTCACTTATGTTTCCGTAGCACAAATTAAACACACATCCAAAGCGTATAATTAGGGGTCCTAATTCCAATTCCCAAATTCTGGACCCAATTCGCTGCATCCAAACACTACATTAAGGAAGTGTGATCCTTCTCTTTCTGACAATCAACACATGGACAATACATAAAGCCATCACCATGCTTGTTCGCCTCGGCCGCACCGCGAAAAGAATGCACGCCTTTTCTGTAAGCGGGTGTGCGTCGGTCACCGTACATCCATGGATGGCTCAACTGCATCATACAACTGTATATCAAACACAATCACGGTCCTAAAATTAGTACCGCATGGTCTAAACGAGAAAATAGTTGTTAACCTTGTAGGACAAGTGAAAATTAAGAGGAGGAAGCTTTAGTGTGGCTCAGGCACCTCATACCATGCTTGTCTTCTGTGAACTCGAGTGGCGTCGCTCTAACACACATTTCAACAAACACCTCTAGTGCATACTAGTAAAAAAAAGACTAGCACAAAGACGCACTCCTCCCACCAGGAAAAAAACAAGAGAGTGGGGAGGGGGCTGCCATATATATAGGAATACAAACTGGGACTAAAGGGGAAGCACCTGGCCGCAGCAGGCCGCAGAGCCCTTTAATCCCGGTTTGTATCTCAAACAGGAACACATGTGTCCTAACGAACTAGGATCAATGGGTGTTGTACGTTTGGGTGTTTTCGGGGCGACGTGGCCAGGCCTTTAGTCCTGGCCCGTGACACGGCCGGGAAAAATGAGGCCTGATGAAAGGCCCGTTTTCAGTGGACGCAAATCCTTTAGCACCGGTTCACGGCAGAAACGTTTCTAAAGGTCTCTCACGAACCGGTGCTAAAGCTCTGGTCGCTTGAACCGGTGCTAATGCACCCTTTAATCTGGATTTGTAGCACAACCGGTGCTAAAACTCCGGGCAGCTCCAAACATAAGACCTGTTTTCTACTAGTGATTGTGGGACGATGGACGAAGATGACAGTACGGTCGACCGCTATTATCGGCTATTTGGTCTGGTCTGGTTTTTTTGTGGCCGCCTGGCGAGCTGCGTAACATCCCAAGTGAGCTACCCTTTTAGTTTTGCAAGTTTGTGCATCATATTGCATTCATGCATCTCATCATGTCACTTTTGGTTCTTATAAAATTGCATTTGGTTTTATTTTGCTTTTCATTTTGACGTGTTGGTTTCTCTCTACTTGTTTTACCTTTATCTCACTTGAGATGTTCCAACCTTCAAGCCTACCTATCCTACTCCTACACTTGACCACTTTTTTAAAAGGTCATGCCAAAACCTCCAGTAAATATGGGTTAATATTATACCCTCTCCTTAATCTCTTATTTTGTAATTATTCAACATAATAATCAACTTTTTGGTTTATAAAATACTTTGCTTGGTTTAGTCCAAACCAACAGTGAATTAAACTATTTACAGATCTTCCTCTTATCCAATTCAAAGTGGCTTTAGGTTTGGTTTGATTAAAAACCAGAAAAGAACTGGAAAAAAAAATGGAAAAAAAAAATCAATCTAGCTACCAGGCCAAGATCAGCCGGCCATCCCTTTTTCACTTTCTATCTTTGGTTTTGGTCATAGTGGTGGTTCCCTGTCTTCTCTGTTCTTCACGGCGTGCGCACCTGCTCCTCTATCTTTTCCCCTTTCCTCTTCCCAAACCAGAGCAGAACCCTAGCTCCCTCTCGCTGCCGCCTCCTCCCCATCTCCCTTCTTTCTTCTTCACAACCTCAGGAAGATTCAGTTCGTCCGTAGACCAAAGAAAACCTGCTGGAAATCGCCGTCCTTGCCGTCGTTGTTCGCCGCCGTTCGCTGCGCCGAGCGCGGGGATGGAGCCGCCGTGGCGCCCTCTTCCTCATCGCTGAACCGGAGCTGGAACTGCTCTGAGAACGCCGCCGCCGCCGCCGCCAAGACGTACCTGGTGCGCCGCTGTGCACGCCAACGACCTCCGCCTCGCCCCGCCGTCGTCTCCATCCTCCCGAACCTCTCCCTGAACGTGGTGAGCCTCCTCCTGAGTTCCAGGTTGTTCCCCGTTCTTCTCTTTTCTCTTTCTCGCGCTGACGCCGTCGTCCACGTCCGATTCTGCTGTTCGCCGCTGCAGCTGGTCGTGTGTGCTGCCAGAGCTTCAACAGCATCATCTTGGTCGGGCTTCGTCTGGCTTCCTTCGAAGGGCCGAGCCCCTCTCTTCATTCATCAATTGATCTAGCGGCTTGCCTGTTACATCTACACACCGAAGGTGAGTCTCAAGATCGTTCGCTGTCGACCGCGCAAGTCATCCTTTTTCTGTGCGTATCTGAATCGGGTTCAGTTAGCTGCTGTCTTTTATTCAGTTAGCCTTTAGTTAGCTTTACCTTGCTGTTACTCTGTAGTTTCAAAACGTGCTGTAGATCCACCTGCTAGCTTGGTTGTTTGGCTATCTAACTATGCACAACATGAAACGACCCATCAGCTTGCCTGCTAGTTTGTCTACTAACATATGCACACATCCTTATTTTTATCGTCTCATGTTCCAGTTCCTAGAATCCGTCAAGTTTCAGTTAAAAGGATGACACTTTCTGCTATCTGTAGCTGTTCCAGTTTCAGATACACCTGTCGTGTTTCAGTTAAAAGTTTAGGCAGCGATTTCTTGTAAAATAGCTTGACATGTATCTGTTTTGTATCAAATTCGTTGCACAGCTCCTCTGATTCTATCTTTAGGAAATGGATCGATACATCCTTAGTTCAATTCCCGAGATCCGGCCAAAAGGGGCCATTCTTTTTGCGTGTCCAGTTCAGATCCGGTGAAAAACGTCCAGGCCATCTTCCAGTTTTGCTCTCAGCATAGTTTATTTTCGTTTTAAAGTTCAGCTTCTAAAAGTTCTTTTGATACAAAATCGATATCCTGGAATATTACAAAAACGTAATTTACATGTTTGCAAAATTGTTTCATCTTGTCATGCATCATTGGCATCATCCCCGCATCAGCCTAATTAAAAATGCAATTCGAACTAAATGTTATGTGAGGGTTACTTTCTTATTTTTTGTTGTTTGCAAGTGCCCCACTTAAAATTGCTATGCATGAAACCTATTGCACATCATGCATCATATTGTGCATTGCATTTCCTGTATTGATTGTGTACTCTCTCTTGTATGTGTGTTTGGTTTTTCTCGTTAGACGCCGGTACCGAGGAGTACGGCGAGGAGTACGACTACTACCCTGAGGAGGATCGTGCCGGTTTCTCTTCTTCTGACTTGACAGGCGAGCACTTTTCCCTGCTACCTATTTTCTCGCTTTTGCCTCTTTACCTTACTCGCTATCCTGGTGTGCCGTTCTTGTCACGTATCATATCGCATGTCACCTATTGCAAGCCTTAGACCCATACATATATCCTACAGTTCGTTGTTTGGTTACGGGGTCAGCCATGCGAGTCGTAGGCTTGCTTAGTACCGTTATTACATTGCTACTATTATCGTTGTCGTCATCGTTATCTAGTTGGGTTATATCTCGTTGGGGGTTCCGAGATACATGCTTATGATTATATCTCGTTCGATAAGTTCACACCTTACTTACTCATGCTAATAATAAAATTGCTAAGTAGAGGCATCGGTGGGTCAGCTGATTTTTCGTTTTGAACACGGCTCACTTGTGTCCACTAATATCTTAGGATCCCGAGTTCTTGTTATCTGATCCAAGACTGAGCGCACTAACCATACGTGGGGTTTAGTGGGCCCCCCTCGACCAATTCCAGAACTACTTCCATTGTCCAAGTGCCACAAATAGTATTTGGTGTGTTTACTCTTTTATCGCGTGCATGCCAGCTTGTTACTTTTTTTTTGGGAAGCCCCTGGGTGCCTTGTATCCCTTGTTTCTGGTATGCACGTATAGGTCGCGGAGCCTCTGCGAAGTGGTTTATCGCCCCAGTGTGTGCTAAACCCCCTAGCACGTTGACGCATATAGCTAGGTCCGCTTCGGAGACTCGGCCGAACTCCGTAACGGGTTTAACTTAGTTAGGTGGCTCTTGGACTTGGTCTGTGGTGAAGGGAGAGGTAGTGTCGTGATACTCGCTTTGATCCAGTGAGGGTTGATCGAGCGTATGAGACCGAGTAGTGCACCCCTCGCAGGTTACAATCTTTTCGAAAAGCCGTGTCCGCGGTTATGGACGACTTGGAGAAGTGTCGCTTGATCATAGACAACTTTCACCCTTTACCCGCTAATTAACTTGCGTAGTAATTAGCGTAACTATAATAAAACTGGTTAAAACTCGTACACCATGTGAGTGCCTTCGCATCTTCTTCCCGTAGCATGTAGAAGGGGGAATGCATCGGCTGAGTTATGTTTGCAGAGTTTTAGAACTGTTATATGCACGCTCTCTTATATATATCTTGCAGACGGAAAGTTGAGAGTGTCTCTATAGGTTGTAGTGCAAGCTTTGCTGCCGCTAAACCCACCATATAGCCGGCGAGCGCAGCCAATATTCTAAGTCTCGCTGGGTACGCGCCTTGGTACTCACCCTCGCTTTTCCTCTCTTTTTCCAGCAACCGTTGGCCCAATGTTGCGGGTACGACATGTTATGAGTATCCACCGGACACTACTTCGTGGACCACGCCGAGGACGACTACATCGAGTAGAGAGGACGCTCCTAAGGCAGCGACTCGGGGCTTGCTGGATATGGATCCGACCGCTTTATTTATGGACTCTTAGTCCCATTTGCATCTTGTCTGTACTCAGACGTTATTCGCTTCCGCATGATGTATTGATGTATTGTTGTTATCACCAGAATTTGACCAAGTCAGAGGTGGGCCGCGATCAAGATGACCGGAAGATATCTATACATGAAGGAATACGTGGATCGGCCTTTTATACCAAGCTGGGCTTAATTGCCCGTGTATCTGTAACATATTAGATCTATTTTAGTTTAGAGATAGAATCTTAGTCGTGCACGATTTAGTGCACGCCCACGTTAGAAAGTCCGCTGGACTATAAATATGTACCTAGGGTTTATGGAATAAACAACAACTCACGTTCAACCCCAAAAACAAACCAATCTCGGCGCATCGCCAACTCCTTCATCTCGAGGGTTTCTATCGGAGTAGCGACATGTCTGCCTAGATCGCATCTTGCGATCTAGGCAAGCACAAGCCCCACGTTGTTCATGCGTTGCTCGTATCGAAGCGCTTTTGATGGCGAGCAACGTAGTTATCATTAGATGTGTTAGGGTTAGCATTGTTCTTCGTTTAAGCATGCTTACGTAGTGCAACCCTTGCATATCTAGCCGCCCTCACGCCTATCTCAGGTGTGGGGCGGCACCCCGCTTGATCATTATTTAGTAGATCCGATCCGTTACGATTGCTCCTTGTTCTACAAGGATTAGTTTAATATCCGCAATAGTTTGGCCTTACAATGGGTGGAGGATCCAGGTGGCACGTAGGGTGGCGTTCGCAAGTCCTAAACGGGATGTTCCTAGAATCAACTTCATGTTGGTTTTCCGGCCTTGTTTAGGATCGGCTTACGAGCACCGTGCGTGGCCGCAAGGCCCAACTCCGGAGTAGGATGATCCGGTTATGCGGTGAAAACCCTAAATCGTCGTAGATCTCATTAGCTTCATCTTGATCAAGCAGGACCGCCAAGTATTCGTGCACCCGTACGGATCATGGGTGGATCGGCTCTTTGAGCCGATTCACGAGATAACCCGAGAGCCGATCGAGGCTCGTATTTAATGTTTACATGTATGCCCCGCAGGAACTAAGCGAGGCAACCTCATCACCTTCCCGACCGGGTATAGGTCGGGTGGCACGCCCTTGCACTTCGCAACGCCGCGTGTGACCGTAAGAGCATTGCGGGCCGTCGCTCGGAGGGGTCTCGGCCGGCCGCAGCTCTAGGCTCCCCCGGCTCTACAGGTGTTGACAAGGCCGTCGCCCGTCGGTGGGTTTTGGCAGTCAACACATTCTGGCACGCCCGGTGGGACTTCATCGGCTGATGCGCAAAACAAACAAGCAGAGGAAAGCCGATGGCGAGACTTCGGCTGATGCGAACGCATTACTCGTCCTCCGGACGGAGCCTAGTACCCCAGATTTACACATCCTGGCGCCACGATACCTTCATGAGAGGGCTTTGATCCAGCGAGCCGGCTAAGATTATGTTCACCACATGGTTTGCTTGGGTCCGGCGGCGATCTAACGAACAGCAGCCACGTCGGCTACACGAATCCCAACGGGGCTGACTGGCGAGTACAACGCCTTGGCGTAATGCAAAGCCGATATCTGTAGTTACCAGACAGATTCGGCTCGAGGGAGGCATATGGTCACCACACCAGACAGATGGTAAATGATAGCCGGTGAAAAATAGGCCAATAAAAAACAAAAAAAAAAAAAAAGAAGGAGAGAAGCAAAACGTTGCAAACGTAGCGATTGACACATCAAGGCCCTACCGAGAAGCAGAATCATTTGTCTATGAAAGCCCTACTGAAGAAACACACCGAGGGCGATGATAGCGTCAACACGGATGCGTTCCGCCTCAGCAATCTCAGCCTCGTCATCTGCGTCTTTGCCCGTCACCAGCTGATTGCTCAGGGAACGGATTTCAGCCAGATCAGTCTTTAGATCGGCTGTGAGACCTTTTGCTTCTTCTTCAGAGCGGGCAACAAGGGCCTCCTTGTCTTGGATGAGCTGCTTGGTCACCCTTACCCTCTCTTCAAGGTCCTCCAACTCCTTGTGCAAGGTCTCGAGTTCGGTACGGGTGGCGAAGTATCCGTCTTGGCGTCCGGAGCAGCCTTCTTCTCATTGAGCCGTCGGCACTTCTCGGCAATATCGGCTCTCGGCGGAAGTTGGGAGTGGCGAAGAATAATCCTTTGGCGAGCCGATTGAATCCGTGACTTAAAGACCGACGGTGGTGACGGCGGGCCAAAGCTTCACTTGCGTGGTCATAGGGAGATAAGAATGGATATCCGCGAGGATGCCTTTGACTTCTTCGGAATTCTCAATCGAGCCTCAATAGAGGTAGAGAGCAAGTCCTTGAGGCGCCGGAGCCGGCCACGGACCATGCCGATATCCGGCTCCCCACTTGCCTTGGAAGGGATGGGATCGATGGATGCTGGGTCGAACGTAAGCAAGCTCGAGAGATCACAACCCTGGTAAGGCAAACACAGTGAGTTTAGCAGGTGGCGAGGAACTGATAGAGCCAAAGAGAGAGACATACCTCTCCCAAGGGGGAAGGAGCAGCCGACGCAGTAACGATCGGCTTTTCTGGGGACTCAGTTGGATCAACCACTCGTGCAGCCGCTGGCGTCGGGGCAGCCAGGTCCAGGGTAGCGGACGGTCTCTGTACCTCCTCAACATCCCCACTAGAAGTTTCGGCGGCCTACAAGAGGAAGTGATTAGCCGATCCAAGTGATAAAGGGACAACATGAAAGCATGACCACGGAGATAATTACATTTGAGATCTCCTGGCTTGATGGAGAGGTTGGTGGGTTCTTGCGAGCCCTCTTGACACAGCGGTGCTTCGTACGTAAACCTGATCCGGTCGGGGCCTCGAGGAGTAGGGGTTCCGGTGATCGACCTTTTCTTGGAAGCCGGCGCCGGCGAAGCCGCTCGACTCGGGCGATGGACCCCTCGGAATCACCCGAGCTCGATTCTCCTCGGCTGATTTCTTCGGATCCACCGGAAGATCCATCGGTGGAGGCCTCGTAGGAAAGGATGCAAGTGCGTCACGAACAAATTCTTTGGAAGAAATGGACAAGCGCCTGCGTGGTCTAAACCAACTTACACGCAAGCTTTCCCGGGCCGGAGCTTTACGCTTCGGGTTTTCCCGGCCGCTACCTTCCTCACCGCCGTCCTCGCCCGAGTCGAGGCTCGGGGGCAACGGCCCCGAAGACGCTTTACTCTTGGAAGCCGATTTCGGTGAAATCGGCCGACTCTGCATTATAACTTTCTTCGGGGAGGCGAGCTCGCGTGAAGAGAACCACCGGTGCCGGAGGAAGAAAGACGAAAGGGGAACCGTCGGCTTGTATAGGGCGGGGCCATCTTGTTGCCGCCAAGAGAAGAGAGTCGGTTCACGGGCAATCACCATAAGGCGCTTACAAGAAATACTTAAGTGACGGTACACGGTCGGCAGGGGGATCATATTCGGCGTCAAGCTCCTTCGACTCGCGGTCCTAGTGCCCTCCCGAAGACATGGGTCTTCCACATGGACCACCAAGTTTCAAAGCCGTCGGTGGTGAAGGAGAAACGGAGGTCGTGGGGATTGGTATGACCAAAGCGTCAAAGAAGGTATAACACCTTTGGGCGGTGAGGATGTCGAGCGGTTCAGCTCTACTTGCCGTCGAGTGGTGTAGGAAGAAGTGTGGGGGCACTCGTCCGAGACCAAGCTGCCGAGCCGCTACTACTGGTTGATAACACTCATAACCGGGCTTGATGATCCGGTTCGAGGTGCTCATGCCAACAGGGAGAAAGCAAGGACGAATCATGAGGGAGTACAGGTGCTGTGTACCAGCGTCATCGGCAAGGTCGTCCAATCGGAAAGATACGGGGTTTTCAAAATTCACCGATTCAGTATAAGGGTGGAACAGGGGGTTGTCTAAACCCTGGAAGAAAATCTTAAACCACCCTCGTCGCTTCCTTGGGGATCAATCGCTACCCGGGAGACCATACAGGGCTTGGCCGTAGCTGGTGCATCGAATTTCTTTGCCATTTTCATCCGGAAAGGTGCAGTTGGTCAGCGATGGGAAGTCTGGGATTTGGCTTTGGAAGTATAGTTGGGCCCACAGTTGGATGAACCACCAGGGGCCGCCCGTTTTAACTGTCTTGCGAGTGAACAGCTTGACGGGACATCAGTTGAAGGGATCGATAAATCTCTCCAAGGAATAACTTGCCCAGACCAAGTTGGGTGCCTTTAGCGAGTTCATAGGCCAGAGAGAGATAATTCTTGGTAGGAGCAAGTGACGGACCACAGAATATGAAGTGCTCCAACCAGAAATTCAAGAAGGCTGTGTGTTCCCTCTCTGTCACCGGGCCTTTGGTTTTCATATAACGATTAAGATAGGCACCCCAAGCTGGTACACTCTTTTTGGAGGAGAGAGTAAAGGGGACCTTTGGCGGCTTGAATGCGTAAGGGCCGGGAGATGCAATGTCTAGCCCTGTGATCATGGCCACATCCAGCAGGGTCGGAGTCATAGGACCATGACCAAACATGAAACAGTTCAGTGCGTCAGACCAGAAGTAGCCGATGGTTTTCAAGATGTTCTCATTCTTCTCAAGAGGAGATAGCGATAATGACAGGGCATCGGCTATTCCTATGGTTTCCCAAGTGGCATAGTGAGACTTTGATACCCTACTGTACCATGCCACCCAACCTTCAGGGGGATTGGGCCAGGCTCGCAGGCAGTCGGCCCGGGAAGTCGGATCTAGGTTTTGGCTCACAAAGGGGATTCCGTTGGCTTCGCATGAGATTAACAGGCAGGGGCTCTCGAAGAACGAGGGCCGAGGCACATCGAATTTGCGAGAGAAGGATGTGGCAGAAGAATGTCTGAAACCTAAATTAATGGCGGAGCAAGGTATTAATTCAAGTGTTTGCATTAATCCCATGTCAAAACCAAACGGCAAGAGGAGGTTGAGGATTACCTTCAGTCCGGAGACCGTGGTTTCAGTGTTAGCTGATTCCGCCATGGGATGCGTTGAAGAGATTGGAAGCCGCGCGGTCGAGATCCGTGAAGGGGATGGTGGATTGGAACCGCTCGAGCGGCGATTTGGGGATCTGACTCTGTCTTTGCAGATAGAGGTCGCAAGTTACCGTTTGGGAGGATGGCTAGCTCAGCGTTACCCGGTGTGTTTATGAGAGAGACTGATGCGGCGCCATCGGTTTCCTTTTTTAAAAGAAAAATAGGAGATCGTCTGATTTCGACTATCGGCAGAACAGTTGGCTGGGAACGCTTCTTCAGTATTAAAAGAGGGTTTTTTAATAAAGAGCCGATTGTTCAAGGAGAGCCGATTGTTTGCATACCACTGAGACCATGTTACTAATCTTCGCTGCCTTCATTATCGGCATCATGGCTCCTCACTGCAAAATATGAAGAGACAAGAGGTACTGCAACGGTGATGCCACAACATGGCCCGACGAAAGAAGAGCATGATGATTTTGGAAATGATATTTCCAAAACCAGGGGGGCATGTGTTATCACCAGAATTTGACCAAGTCAGAGGTGGGCCGCGATCAAGATGACCGGAAGATATCTATACATGAAGGAATACGTGGATCGGCCTTTTATACCAAGCTGGGCTTAATTGCCCGTGTATCTGTAACATATTAGATCTATTTTAGTTTAGAGATAGAATCTTAGTCGTGCACGATTTAGTGCACGCCCACATTAGAAAGTCCGCTGGACTATAAATATGTACCTAGGGTTTATGGAATAAACAACAACTCACGTTCAACCCCAAAAACAAACCAATCTCGGCGCATCGCCAACTCCTTCGTCTCGAGGGTTTCTATCGGGTAGCGACATGCTCGCCTAGATCGCATCTTGCGATCTAGGCAGCACAAGCCCCACGTTGTTCATGCGTTGCTCGTACTCGAAGCGCTTTTGATGGCGAGCAACGTAGTTATCATTAGATGTGTTAGGGTTAGCATTGTTCTTCGTTTAAGCATGCTTACGTAGTGCAAACCTTGCATATCTAGCCGCCCTCACGCCTATCTCGGGTGCGGGGGCGGCACCCCGCTTGATCATTATTTAGTAGATCCGATCCGTTACGATTGCTCCTTGTTCTACAAGGATTAGTTTAATATCCGCAATAGTTTGGCCTTACAATGGGGGGAGGATCCGAGTGGCACGTAGGGTGGCGTTCGCAAGTCCTAAACGGGATGTTCCTAGAATCAACTTCATGTTGGTTTTCCGGCCTTGTTTAGGATCGGCTTACGAGCACCGTGCGTGGCCGCAAGGCCCAACCTGGAGTAGGATGATCCGGTTATGCGGTGAAAACCCTAAATCGTCGTAGATCTCATTAGCTTCATCTTGATCAAGCAGGACCGCCAAGTATTCGTGCACCCCGTACGGATCATGGGTGGATCGGCTCTTTGAGCCGATTCACAGGATAACCTGAGAGCCGATCGAGGCTCGTATTTAATGTTTACATGTATGCCCCTGCAGGGAACTAAGCGAGGCAACCTCATCACCTTCCCGACCGTGTATAGGTCGGTGGCACGCCCTTGCACTTCGCAACGCCGCGTGTGACCAGAAGAGCATTGCGGGCCGTCGCTCGGAGGGGTCTCAGCCAGCCGCAGCTCTAGGCTCCCCCCGGCTCTACAGTGTTGACAAGGCCGCTGCCCGTCGGTGGGTTTTGGCAGTCAACAATTGTTGGGACATGTGTCCTCTGAGTGTCATTTGCTATCTTGCTCCTTGAGCTTTGCTATATACTTATTTAACTCTTTTGTGTCGTAGAGTTAATGTTGTGATATCATCTGTGGTGCTATGCCCTTGTAACCTGTGCACCGTGCGTGTTTCATATCGAGTGCACAGGAAGGCGAGACACCTAGGCCTGGATGCGTGTACGCGAGGGGCACTAGTTCCGCGTCCGTATTCCTACTCCTAGGGTCAACAACTTGGTGCTCCGACACGGATACGTATTCACGAGGGGTACTAGTTCCGTGATGCGTATCTAACTTCGGGGCCCGACAGACTTGGTATCAGAGCATGGACTGCCTTTAGGAGCCCTTGCAGCGGACGTAGTCGTGTCTAGAACTAATACTTTAGTAGCTATATAGGAAAACTTTATGCGCGAGAGTAGGAATTCTTTTTTACTTCTTACCCCACCCACCCACCCTCTGGTAAGGAAGTGTAACGGATTTTACTCTTCTCTTACCTAAATTTCATCTAGGATTTCACGTCTTCGGGGTTCCGTAGTACCATAGATTGTTGTGTGGTTTTGTGTTGAGAAAAATGTTGCTTCAATCCATTTTCTTGTTACTTCATCGATCATGTTCCGTTGAAACTCTTTTCTAGATTGTTGGCATAATCATGTTAACTCGGTTGTTGATTCCGGTGCTAATATCGAGTTCTTCTCTTCTACGGAGTTATTCCTATCAAGTTCATGTTTGTGTTGTTCACCTTCCAATAAACATAACTTGGGTCGTGTTGACACTTGCCAATGTTAAAAAATTCAGTATAGCTACATACCACTGTCTTGCGAGATTTGTGAAGTATTGTTTTGCTATCGTTCTAATCTTCAATATGTTATGGCTAGCTCTTGTGTACTTGAATTCATGTACCTTGATGATATCTATGTCATATTCATGTTTCTATATTGCAAGTTGCAGATTCTTCTAATGTACTTATGTTGGATTTTTATCCTACTCGTGTACTAATCCGCAATCTTGATGTTTGTCATCGGGATGCCTCCAAGGCGCGCACCTCCGCCTCCTCCACCTCCACCTCCGGAAATTGGGCAAGCTCGCCGAATGTGACTCGCATTCTAGCGCGAGTCGACCCAGAACCAGGCGCAGAACAATGAAGGGAATGGCCGGGTCACTATCAGAGAGTTCCTTAACCTCAACCCGCGCACCTTCGACACTCCACTGAAGCCACTAGATGCAGATGATTGGCTGCGTGAGATGAACCGCACCCTCAACACTGCGCGTGTAGCTCCGGCGAGACAGAGTTTCCTTTGTGACCTTCCTCCCGAGAGGTGAGTCCGCTGCGTGGTGGGACAGCCTACTCGGGAGAGGAGAGATCCGTATGTTGAGACTCGGTTGGGATGAGTTCCGGGCGCTTTTCGGCGTTACCACATTCGTGATGGTGCCATGGACAAGATGCGTGAGGAGTTTCGCAGGCTCACACAGGCTGATATGGATGTGGAAACCTACAGCAGAGCCTTCACCAACCTTGCTCGCTATGCGGTGATGAGATCTCCACCGATGAGAGGAAGCAAGACAAGTTTCGTAGAGGCCTCAACCCTACGACCAAGTTCGCTATCAACCCGATCAAGTGCAAAAACTTCGATGAGATTGTTGATACAGCCTATCAAGGCCGAGACTCGGTAGACGGGAGTTTGAGCGATCAAGGAAGCACTCTCGTGACGGGGGCTCTTCTTCGACACCAGCCTATGCCACCTCGAAGCGCGAGTTTGGTTTCCGACACCTGCTCCACCAGCCTCCACTGGTCTTTCCACTCGAGACCGCCCGGGTTTGCTCCCCGCCCACCCACCCCTCAGTTTGCTCACAGGCCAGCACAGTTTCAGCACAGGCCAGTTTTCGCTCCTCAGCAGCACGGAGGTTTTTTTCAGCAGCAGCAGAGGCCAGCTTTTGGTCCTCCTCAGAGACAGTTTGCTCCTCGTCCTTCTTCAGTCACTTGCTATTCTTGTGGTCAGCCCGGGCACACTTCTCGTACTTGTTCTCAGAGGCAGCAACTTCCACCACCACCACCTCGTCCTTCCTCAACACAGACGATGGTGCGTGCTCCTTCTACAGGCAAGGCTTTCAACTATAACAATAAGCCTAGATCTGCCATTGTCAACAACACCACCGTAGAGGAAGCTGAGAAGGCATCAGACGTTGTGCTTGGTACCTTACTTGTGAACTCTATTCCTGCTAAAGTTCTGTTTGATACTGGTGCATCGCATTCTTTTGTGTCATCAAGTTTTGCTCAAATGAATGAGTTACTTGTGGAGTCTTTATCACAAAAGCTCATGGTTACATCTCCTGGTGCACAAATGGCAACTTCTATGATAAGCCATGGGAATCAAATTCTCATTGGAGGTTATATGTTTCTTGCTTCACTCATAATTCTTGACAGTTCCAGTCTTGATGTGATCCTTGGCATGGATTGGTTGACAGCTAACAAGGCCAAGATTGACTGTGCCACTAAGTCTGTTTATCTTCAACATCCTTCTGGCCAGATAGTCTTTTCTCCAACTTCAACAGTGCAAGTGTTCTCTCTTGAAGCAAATCCTCTACCTTCAATTGAAGATGTTCCGGTGGTTTGTGACTTCCCCGATGTCTTTCCAAATGAGCTTCCAGGAATGCCACCTGACAGGGCTGTTGAGTTTGTCATTGAGCTAGAACCTGGTACAGCTCCTATCTCCAAGAGGCCTTACAAGATGGGTCCAAATGAGTTAGCTGAACTCAAGAAACAACTTGATGAGTTGGAAAAGCTTGGTTTCATTCAGCCTAGCACTTCCCCATGGGGTTGCCCCACCATCTTTGTTAAGAAGAAGGATAAAACTGATCGCTTGGTTGTTGACTACCGCCCTCTGAATGAGAAGACGATCAAGAATAAATATCCTCTTCCTCGCATCATTGATCTCTTCGACAAACTTGCGGGTGCCGTTGTGTTCTCTAAGATGGACTTGAGAAGCGGCTATCACCAAATAAAAATCCGCAAGGAGGATATTCCAAAAACAGCTTTCACCACTCGCTATGGTTTGTATGAGTACACAGTCATGTCCTTTGGCCTCACTAATGCTCCAGCAACGTTCTCTCGCCTCATGAACTCGGTCTTCATGGAGTATCTTGACAAGTTTGTGGTGGTCTATCTTGATGATATTCTTGTCTATTCCAAGTCTAATGAAGAACATGAAGAGCATCTTCGCCTCGTCCTCACCAAGCTCCGCGAGCATCGCCTTTATGCCAAGTTCTCCAAGTGCGAGTTTTGGCTTCCAGAAGTCGTCTATCTTAGGCATGTCATTTCCGCAAAAGGCATAGCCGTCAATCCTGAAACAGTCAAGGCAATTGTTGAATGGCTTCCTCCGAAGAATGTCAAGCAAGTGAGAAGCTTCCTCGGCTTGGCTAGTTATTGCCGCCGCTTTGTTGAGAACTTCTCCAAAATTGCCAAGCCTCTCACGGATCTTCTTAAGAAAGACAAGAAGTTCCTTTGGACTCCGATGTGTCAAGAAAGCTTCGAACTCTCGAAACGGAAACTCACTTCAACTCCAGTTCTTGTTGCTCCAGATACTTCCAAGCCCTTCCAGATATTCTGTGATGCCTCTCTTCAAGGATTGGGTGCAGTTCTCATGCAAGAACGTCAAGTTGTGGCGTATACTTCTCGTCAGTTGCGAAAGCATGAATTGAACTATCCCACTCATGATCTCGAGCTTGCAGCGGTTATACATGCTTTGACAACTTGGCGTCCCTACTTGTTGGGCAACCGTTGTGAAATCTTCACCGACCACAAAAGCCTCAAATACATCTTCACTCAACCCAATTTGAACATGCGTCAAACGAGATGGATGGAGACCATCAAAGACTTTGACTTGTCTATCTCCTACACTCCTGGCAAAGCAAATGTGATGGCAGATGCGTTGAGTCGCAAGGAGTATTGCAATAATCTCATGGTGAAAGAAGCACAACCTCTTCTTCATGAAGAATTCCAGAAGTTGAATCTTCAAATCGTTCCCCAAGGCTTTGTTGCAACCTTGGTAGTTGAGCCTACTCTTGAAGAAAAGATAAGAAAGGCACAGTTGGGTGATGCCTTAATCGAGAAAATCAAGGAGAATATGCATCAATCAAAGTACAAGGCTTTCTCTCTTGATGATCAAGGCACTGTGCTCTTTGAAGGGCGCATGGTCGTTCCTAAAGTCGAAAGCTTACGAGCGTTGATAATGAAAGAAGCTCATGATACTCCCTTGTCTATCCATCCTGGAAGCACCAAAATGTATCACGATCTAAGGTCAACATTCTGGTGGACAAGAATGAAGCGTGAGATAGCAAAGTATGTCTCCGAATGTGATGTTTGCCGCCGAGTCAAAGCTGAATGTAAGAGACCGGCCGGTGTTCTCCAACCCTTGAAAGTTCGGAGTGGAAATGGGATAAAGTCGAGATGGACTTCATCACTGGCCTTCCAAAGTCCCGCAAGGGCAATGATGCAATCTTCGTTGTGATTGACCGCCTCTCTAAGGTTGCTCACTTCCATCCTGTCAAAGAAACAATCTCTGCTAGTCAGTTGGCTGAGCTCTACACCACTAGAATTGTCTCTCTTCATGGTGTTCCCTTGGAAATAAGCTCTGATCGTGGAAGCATCTTCACTTCCAGATTGTGGGCAAGCTTTCAGAAAGCTATGGGAACAACTCTTCTGTTCAGCACGGCTTATCACCCTCAAACTAGTGGACAAGTTGAAAGGGTAAATCAAATCCTTGAAGATATGCTTCGTGCTTGTGTGATCTCCTTCGGCATGAAATGGGAAGAATGTCTTCCATATGCTGAGTTCTCCTACAACAACAGCTATCAATCCAGTCTTGGCATGGCACCATTTGAAGTTCAATATGGTCGCAAGTGCAGAACGCCTCTAAACTGGTCAGGTCCCGGTGAAAGAAAACTCTTTGGTCCTGACATTGTCAAAGAAGCTGAAGAACAAGTCAGAATCATTCGTGACAATCTCAAGATAGCTCAGTCTCGGCAGAAAAGCTATTATGATAGCAAGCACCGTGATATGGCCTATAAGCCTGATGATCTGGCTTACCTCCGTGTGACTCCCATGAGGGGTACACATCGCTTCGGTATCAAGGGCAAGTTGGCTCCAAGATACATCGGTCCTTTCAAGGTTCTTGCAAGGCGTGGTCAAGTTTCATACTTGTTAGAGCTTCCACCAAATCTCTCCAAAGTGCACGATGTGTTTCACGTGTCACAGCTCAAGCAATGTTTCAAAGATCCAGGCCGTGCAGTTGATCACGAGTCTATTGACCTTCAAGAGGATCTTTCCTATCGTGAGCATCCAGTTCGCATTCTTGATGAAGCCTAAAGGAAGACGAGGAACAGTTCTGTCAAGTTTCTCAAGGTCCTTTGGTCTAATCATTCTGAGAAAGAAGCAACTTGGGAACGCGAAGATCTTCTCAGATCCGAGTATCCCGCTCTCTTCACATCTCCTTAGGAATCTCGGGCGCGATTCCTTCAAGGGGGCGAGTTGTAACATCCCAAGTGAGCTACCCTTTTAGTTTTGCAAGTTTGTGCATCATATTGCATTCATGCATCTCATCATGTCACTTTTGGTTCTTATAAAATTGCATTTGGTTTTATTTTGCTTTTCATTTTGACGTGTTGGTTTCTCTCTACTTGTTTTACCTCTATCTCACTTGAGATGTTCCAACCTTCAAGCCTACCTATCCTACTCCTACACTTGACCACTTTTTTAAAAGGTCATGCCAAAACCTCCAGTAAATATGGGTTAATATTATACCCTCTCCTTAATCTCTTATTTTGTAATTATTCAACATAATAATCAACTTTTGGTTTTATAAAATACTTTGCTTGGTTTAGTCCAAACCAACAGTGAATTAAACTATTTACAGATCTTCCTCTTATCCAATTCAAAGTGGCTTTAGGTTTGGTTTGATTAAAAACCAGAAAAGAACTGGAAAAAAAAATGGAAAAAAAAATCAATCTAGCTACCAGGCCAAGATCAGCCGGCCATCCCTTTTTCACTTTCTATCTTTGGTTTTGGACATAGTGGTCGTTCCCTGTCTTCTCTGTTCTTCACGGCGTGCGCACCTGCTCCTCTATCTTTTCCCTTTCCTCTTCCCAAACCAGAGCAGAACCCTAGCTCCCTCTCGCTGCCGCCTCCTCCCCATATCCCTTCTTTCTTCTTCACAACCTCAGGAAGATTCAGTTCATCCGTAGACCAAAGAAAACCTGCTGGAAATCGCCGTCCTTGCCGTCGTTGTTCGCCGCCGTTCGCTGCGCCGAGCGCGGGGATGGAGCCGCCGTGGCGCCCTCTTCCTCATCGCTGAACCGGAGCTGGAACTGCTCTGAGAACGCCGCCGCCGCCAAGACGTACCTGGTGCGCCGCTGTGCACGCCAACGACCTCCGCCTCGCCCCGCCGTCGTCTCCATCCTCCCGAACCTCTCCCTGAACGTGGTGAGCCTCCTCCTGAGTTCCAGGTTGTTCCCCGTTCTTCTCTTTTCGCTTTCTCGCGCTGACGCCGTCGTCCGCGTCCGATTCTGCTGTTCGCCGCTGCAGCTGGTCGTGTGTGCTGCCAGAGCTTCAACAACATCATCTTGGTCGGGCTTCGTCTGGCTTCCTTCGAAGGGCCGAGCCCCTCTCTTCATTCATCAATTGATCTAGCGGCTTGCCTGTTACATCTACACACCGAAGGTGAGTCTCAAGATCGTTCGCTGTCGACCGCGCAAGTCATCCTTTTTCTGTGCGTATCTGAATCGGGTTCAGTTAGCTGATGTCTTTTATTCAGTTAGCCTTTAGTTAGCTTTACCTTGCTGTTACTCTGTAGTTTCAAAACGTGCTGTAGATCCACCTGCTAGCTTGGTTGTTTGGCTATCTAACTATGCACAACATGAAACGACCCATCAGCTTGCCTGCTAGTTTGTCTACTAACATATGCACACATCCTTATTTTTATCGTCTCATGTTCCAGTTCCTAGAATCCGTCAAGTTTCAGTTAAAAGGATGACACTTTCTGCTATCTGTAGCTGTTCCAGTTTCAGATACACCTGTCGTGTTTCAGTTAAAAGTTTAGGCAGCGATTTCTTGTAAAATAGCTTGACATGTATCTGTTTTGTATCAAATTCGTTGCACAGCTCCTC
This sequence comes from Lolium rigidum, assembly GCF_022539505.1. Lineage (NCBI taxonomy): Eukaryota > Viridiplantae > Streptophyta > Magnoliopsida > Poales > Poaceae > Lolium > Lolium rigidum. Next base: position 9,635,626 of record NC_061510.1, on the reverse strand, counting down.
TGATTCTATCTTTAGGAAATGGATCGATACATCCTTAGTTCAATTCCCAGATCCGGCCAAAAGGGGCCATTCTTTTTGCGTGTCCAGTTCAGATCCGGTGAAAAACGTCCAGGCCATCTTCCAGTTTTGCTCTCAGCATAGTTTATTTTCGTTTTAAAGTTCAGCTTCTAAAAGTTCTTTTGATACAAAATCGATATCCTGGAATATTACAAAAACGTAATTTACATGTTTGCAAAATTGTTTCATCTTGTCATGCATCATTGGCATCATCCCTGCATCAGCCTAATTAAAAATGCAATTCGAACTAAATGTTATGTGAGGGTTACTTTCTTATTTTTTGTTGTTTGCAAGTGCCCCACTTAAAATTGCTATGCATGAAACCTATTGCACATCATGCATCATATTGTGCATTGCATTTCCTGTATTGATTGTGTACTCTCTCTTGTATGTGTGTTTGGTTTTTCTCGTCAGACGCCGGTACCGAGGAGTACGGCGAGGAGTACGACTACTACCCCGAGGAGGATCGTGCCGGTTTCTCTTCTTCGACTTGACGAAGCGAGCACTTTTCCCTGCTACCTATTTTCTGCTTTTGCCTCTTTACCTTACTGCTATCCTGGTGTGCCGTTCTTGTCACGTATCATATCGCATGTCACCTATTGCAAGCCTTAGACCCATACATATATCCTACAGCTGTTGTTTGGTTACAGGGTCAGCCATGCGAGTCGTAGGCTTGCTTAGTACCGTTATTACATTGCTACTATTATCGTTGTCGTCATCGTTATCTAGTTGGGTTATATCCGTTGGGGGGTTCCGAGATACATGCTTATGATTATATCACGTTCGATAAGTTCACACCTTACTTACTCATGCTAATAATAAAATTGCTAAGTAGAGGCATCGGTGGGTCAGCTGATTTTTCGTTTTGAACACGGCTCACTTGTGTCCACTAATATCTTAGGATCCCGAGTTCTTGTTATCTGATCCAAGACTGAGCGCACTAACCATACGTGGGGTTTAGTGGCCCCCCCTCGACCAATTCCGGAACTACTTCCATTGTCCAAGTGCCACAAATAGTATTTGGTGTGTTTACTCTTTTATCGCGTACATGCCAGCTTGTTACTTTTTTTTTTTTTGGGAAGCCCCTGGGTGCCTTGTATCCCTTGTTTCTGGTATGCACGTATAGGTCGCGGAGCCTCTGCGAAGTGGTTTATCGCCCAAGTGTGTGCTAAACCCCCTAGCACGTTGACGCATATAGCTAGGTCCGCTTCGGAGACTCGGCCGAACTCCGTAACGGGTTTAACTTAGTTAGGTGGCTCTTGGACTTGGTCTGTGGTGAAGGGAGAGGTAGTATCGTGATACTCTGCTTTGATCCAGTAGGGTTGATCGAGCGTATGAGACCAGTAGTGCACCCCTGCAGGGTTACAATCTTTTCGAAAAGCCGTGTCCGCGGTTATGGACGACTTGGAGAAGTGTCGCTTGATCATAGACAACTTTCACCCTTTACCTAATTAACTTGCGTAGTAATTAGCGTAACTATAATAAAAACCGGTTAAAACCGTACACCATGTGAGTGCCTTCGCATCTTCTTCCCCGTAGCATGTAGAAGGGGGAATGCATCGGCTGAGTTATGTTTGCGTAGTTTTAGAACCGTTATATGCACGCTCTCTTATCTATATCTTGCAGACGGAAAGTTGAGAGTGTCTCTATAGGTTGTAGTGCAAGCTTTGCTGCCGCTAAACCCACCATATAGCCGGCGAGCGCAGCCAATATTCTAAGTCTCGCTGGGTACGCGCCTTGGTACTCACCCTCGCTTTTCCTCTCTTTTTCCGGCAACCGTTGGCCCAATGTTGCAGGTACGACATGTTATGAGTATCCACCTGGACACTACTTCGTGGACCACGCTGAGGACGACTACATAGAGTAGAGAGGACGCTCCTAAGGCAGCAGCCTGGGGCTTGCTGGATATGGATCCGACCGCTTTATTTATGGACTCTTAGTCCCATTTGCATCTTGTCTGTACTCAGACGTTATTCGCTTCCGCATGATGTATTGATGTATTGTTGGGACATGTGTCCTCTGAGTGTCATTTGCTATCTTGCTCCTTGAGCTTTGCTATATACTTATTTAACTCTTTTGTGTCGTAGAGTTAATGTTGTGATATCATCTGTGGTGCTATGCCCTTGTAACTCCGTGCACCGTGCGTGTTTCATATCGAGTGCACGGGAAGGCGAGACACCTAGGCCCGGATGCGTGTACGCGAGGGGCACTAGTTCCGCGTCCGTATTCCTACTCCTAGGGTCAACAGCTTGGTACTCCGACACGGATACGTATTCACGAGGGGTACTAGTTCCGTGATGCGTATCTAACTTCGGGGCCCGACAGACTTGGTATCAGAGCATGGACTGCCTTTAGGAGCCCTTGCAGCGGACGTAGTCGTGTCTAGAACTAATACTTTAGTAGCTATATAGGAAAACTTTATGCGCGAGAGTAGGAATTCTTTTTTACTTCTTACCCCACCCACCCACCCTCTGGTAAGGAAGTGTAACGGATTTTACTCTTCTCTTACCTAAATTTCATCTAGGATTTCACGTCTTCGGGGTTCCGTAGTACCATAGATTGTTGTGTGGTTTTGTGTTGAGAAAAATGTTGCTTCAATCCATTTTCTTGTTACTTCATCAGTCATGTTCCGTTGAAACTCTTTTCTAGATTGTTGGCATAATCATGTTAACTGGTTGTTGATTCCGGTGCTAATATCGAGTTCTTCTCTTCTACGGAGTTATTCCTATCAAGTTCATGTTTGTGTTGTTCACCTTCCAATAAACATAACTTGGGTCGTGTTGACACTTGCCAATGTTAAAAAATTCAGTATAGCTACATACCACTGTCTTGCGAGATTTGTGAAGTATTGTTTTTGCTATCGTTCTAATCTTCAATATGTTATGGCTAGCTCTTGTGTACTTGAATTCATGTACCTTGATGATATCTATGTCATATTCATGTTTCTATATTGCAAGTTGCAGATTCTTCTAATGTACTTATGTTGGATTTTTATCCTACTGTGTACTAATCCGCAATCTTGATGTTTGTCATCAGGATGCCTCCAAGGCGCGCACCTCCGCCTCCTCCACCTCCACCTCTGGAAATTGGGCAAGCTCTGCTGAATGTGACTCAGATTCTAGCGCAGCTGGCCCAGAACCAGGCGCAGAACAATGAAGGGAATGGCCGGGTCACTATCAGAGAGTTCCTTAACCTCAACCCGCGCACCTTCGACACTCCACTGAAGCCACTAGATGCAGATGATTGGCTGCGTGAGATGAACCGCACCCTCAACACTGCGCGTGTAGCTCCAGCAGACAGAGTTTCCTTTGTGACCTTCCTCCTGAGAGGTGAGTCTGCTGCGTGGTGGGACAGCTACCTGGAGAGGAGAGATCCAGATGTTGAGACTGGTTGGGATGAGTTCCAGGCGCTTTTCAGGCGTTACCACATTCGTGATGGTGCCATGGACAAGATGCGTGAGGAGTTTCGCAGGCTCACACAGGCTGATATGGATGTGGAAACCTACAGCAGAGCCTTCACCAACCTTGCTCGCTATGCAGGTGATGAGATCTCCACCGATGAGAGGAAGCAAGACAAGTTTCGTAGAGGCCTCAACCCTACAGTCAAGTTCGCTATCAACCTGATCAAGTGCAAAAACTTCGATGAGATTGTTGATACAGCTATCAAGGCTGAGACTGGTAGACAGGAGTTTGAGCAGTCAAGGAAGCACTCTCGTGACAGGGGCTCTTCTTCGACACAAGCTATGCCACCTCAGAAGCGCAGAGTTTGGTTTCCTGACACTGCTCCACCAGCTCCACGGTCTTTCCACTCGAGACCGCCTGGGTTTGCTCCCCGCCCACCCACCCCTCAGTTTGCTCACAGGCCAGCACAGTTTCAGCACAGCCCAGCTTTCGCTCCTCAGCAGCACGAAGGTTTTGTTCAGCAGCAGCAGAGGCCAGCTTTTGGTCCTCCTCAGAGACAGTTTGCTCCTCGTCCTTCTTCAGTCACTTGCTATTCTTGTGGTCAGCCCGGGCACACTTCTCGTACTTGTTCTCAGAGGCAGCAACTTCCACCACCACCACCTCGTCCTTCCTCAACACAGACGATGGTGCGTGCTCCTTCTACAGGCAAGGCTTTCAACTATAACAATAAGCCTAGATCTGCCATTGTCAACAACATCACCGTAGAGGAAGCTGAGAAGGCATCAGACGTTGTGCTTGGTACCTTACTTGTGAACTCTATTCCTGCTAAAGTTCTGTTTGATACTGGTGCATCGCATTCTTTTGTGTCATCAAGTTTTGCTCAAATGAATGAGTTACTTGTGGAGTCTTTATCACAAAAGCTCATGGTTACATCTCCTGGTGCACAAATGGCAACTTCTATGATAAGCCATGGGAATCAAATTCTCATTGGAGGTTATATGTTTCTTGCTTCACTCATAATTCTTGACGAGCTCCGGTCTTGATGTGATCCTTGGCATGGATTGGTTGACAGCTAACAAGGCCAAGATTGACTGTGCCACTAAGTCTGTTTATCTTCAACATCCTTCTGGCCAGATAGTCTTTTCTCCAACTTCAACAGTGCAAGTGTTCTCTCTTGAAGCAAATCCTCTACCTTCAATTGAAGATGTTCCGGTGGTTTGTGACTTCCCCGATGTCTTTCCAAATGAGCTTCCAGGAATGCCACCTGACAGGGCTGTTGAGTTTGTCATTGAGCTAGAACCTGGTACAGCTCCTATCTCCAAGAGGCCTTACAAGATGGGTCCAAATGAGTTAGATGAACTCAAGAAACAACTTGATGAGTTGGAAAAGCTTGGTTTCATTCAGCCTAGCACTTCCCCATGGGGTTGCCCCACCATCTTTGTTAAGAAGAAGGATAAACCGATCGCTTGGTTGTTGACTACCGCCCTCTGAATGAGAAGACGATCAAGAATAAATATCCTCTTCCTCGCATCATTGATCTCTTCGACCAACTTGCGGGTGCCGTTGTGTTCTCTAAGATGGACTTGAGAAGCGGCTATCACCAAATAAAAATCCGCAAGGAGGATATTCCAAAAACAGCTTTCACCACTCGCTATGGTTTGTATGAGTACACAGTCATGTCCTTTGGCCTCACTAATGCTCCAGCAACGTTCTCTCGCCTCATGAACTCAGTCTTCATGGAGTATCTTGACAAGTTTGTGGTGGTCTATCTTGATGATATTCTTGTCTATTCCAAGTCTAATGAAGAACATGAAGAGCATCTTCGCCTCGTCCTCACCAAGCTCCGCGAGCATCGCCTTTATGCCAAGTTCTCCAAGTGCGAGTTTTGGCTTCCAGAAGTCGTCTATCTTAGGCATGTCATTTCCGCAAAAGGCATATCCGTCAATCCTGAAACAGTCAAGGCAATTGTTGAATGGCTTCCTCCGAAGAATGTCAAGCAAGTGAGAAGCTTCCTCGGCTTGGCTAGTTATTGCCGCCGCTTTGTTGAGAACTTCTCCAAAATTGCCAAGCCTCTCACGGATCTTCTTAAGAAAGACAAGAAGTTCCTTTGGACTCCGATGTGTCAAGAAAGCTTCGAACTCCTGAAACAGAAACTCACTTCAACTCCAGTTCTTGTTGCTCCAGATACTTCCAAGCCCTTCCAGATATTCTGTGATGCCTCTCTTCAAGGATTGGGTGCAGTTTTCATGCAAGAACATCAAGTTGTGGCGTATACTTCTCGTCAGTTGCGAAAGCATGAATTGAACTATCCCACTCATGATCTTGAGCTTGCAGCGGTTATACATGCTTTGACAACTTGGCGTCCCTACTTGTTGGGCAACCGTTGTGAAAGCTTCACCGACCACAAAAGCCTCAAATACATCTTCACTCAACCCAATTTGAACATGCGTCAAACGAGATGGATGGAGACCATCAAAGACTTTGACTTGTCTATCTCCTACACTCCTGGCAAAGCAAATGTGATGGCAGATGCGTTGAGTCGCAAGGAGTATTGCAATAATCTCATGGTGAAAGAAGCACAACCTCTTCTTCATGAAGAATTCCAGAAGTTGAATCTTCAAATCGTTCCCCAAGGCTTTGTTGCAACCTTGGTAGTTGAGCCTACTCTTGAAGAAAAGATAAGAAAGGCACAGCTTGGGTGATGCCTTAATCGAGAAAATCAAGGAGAATATGCATCAATCAAAGTACAAGGCTTTCTCTCTTGATGATCAAGGCACCTGTGCTCTTTGAAGGGCGCATGGTCGTTCCTAAAGTCTAAAGCTTACGAGCGTTGATAATGAAAGAAGCTCATGATACTCCCTTGTCTATCCATCCCGGAAGCACCAAAATGTATCACGATCTAAGGTCAACATTCTGGTGGACAAGAATGAAGCGTGAGATAGCAAAGTATGTCTCCGAATGTGATGTTTGCCGCCGAGTCAAAGCTGAATGTAAGAGACCGGCCGGTGTTCTCCAACCCTTGAAAGTTCCGGAGTGGAAATGGGATAAAGTCGAGATGGACTTCATCACTGGCCTTCCAAAGTCCCGCAAGGGCAATGATGCAATCTTCGTTGTGATTGACCGCCTCTCTAAGGTTGCTCACTTCCTTCCTGTCAAAGAAACAATCTCTGCTAGTCGGTTGGCTGAGCTCTACACCACTAGAATTGTCTCTCTTCATGGTGTTCCCTTGGAAATAAGCTCTGATCGTGGAAGCATCTTCACTTCCAGATTCTGGGCAAGCTTTCAGAAAGCTATGGGAACAACTCTTCTGTTCAGCACGGCTTATCACCCTCAAACTAGTGGACAAGTTGAAAGGGTAAATCAAATCCTTGAAGATATGCTTCGTGCTTGTGTGATCTCCTTCGGCATGAAATGGGAAGAATTTCTTCCATATGCTGAGTTCTCCTACAACAACAGCTATCAATCCGAGTCTTGGCATGGCACCATTTGAAGTTCAATATGGTCGCAAGTGCGAAACGCCTCTAAACCGGTCGAGTCCCGGTGAAAGAAAACTCTTTGGTCCTGACATTGTCAAAGAAGCTGAAGAACAAGTCAGAATCATTCGTGACAATCTCAAGATAGCTCAGTCTCGGCAGAAAAGCTATTATGATAGCAAGCACCGTGATATGGTCTATAAGCCTGATGATCTGGCTTACCTCCGTGTGACTCCCATGAGGGGTACACATCGCTTCGGTATCAAGGGCAAGTTGGCTCCAAGATACATCGGTCCTTTCAAGGTTCTTGCAAGGCGTGGTCAAGTTTCATACTTGTTAGAGCTTCCACCAAATCTCTCCAAAGTGCACGATGTGTTTCACGTGTCACAGCTCAAGCAATGTTTCAAAGATCCAGGCCGTGCAGTTGATCACGAGTCTATTGACCTTCAAGAGGATCTTTCCTATCGTGAGCATCCAGTTTGCATTCTTGATGAAGCCGAAAGGAAGACGAGGAACAGTTCTGTCAAGTTTCTCAAGGTCCTTTGGTCTAATCATTCTGAGAAAGAAGCAACTTGGGAACGCGAAGATCTTCTCAGATCCGAGTATCCCGCTCTCTTCACATCTCCTTAGGAATCTCGGGGCGCGATTCCTTCAAGGGGGGGCGAGTTGTAACATCCCAAGTGAGCTACCCTTTTAGTTTTGCAAGTTTGTGCATCATATTGCATTCATGCATCTCATCATGTCACTTTTGGTTCTTATAAAATTGCATTTGGTTTTATTTTGCTTTTCATTTTGACGTGTTGGTTTCTCTCTACTTGTTTTACCTCTATCTCACTTGAGATGTTCCAACCTTCAAGCCTACCTATCCTACTCCTACACTTGACCACTTTTTTAAAAGGTCATGCCAAAACCTCCAGTAAATATGGGTTAATATTATACCCTCTCCTTAATCTCTTATTTTGTAATTATTCAACATAATAATCAACTTTTGGTTTTATAAAATACTTTGCTTGGTTTAGTCCAAACCAACAGTGAATTAAACTATTTACAGATCTTCCTCTTATCCAATTCAAAGTGGCTTTAGGTTTGGTTTGATTAAAAACCAGAAAAGAACTGGAAATAAAAATGGAAATAAAAAAAAAATCAATCTATCTACCAGGCCAAGATCAGCCGGCCATCCCTTTTTCACTTTCTATCTTTGGTTTTGGACATAGTGGTCGTTCCCTGTCTTCTCTGTTCTTCACGGCGTGCGCACCTGCTCCTCTATCTTTTCCCCTTTCCTCTTCCCAAACCAGAGCAGAACCCTAGCTCCCTCTCGCTGCCGCCTCCTCCCCATATCCCTTCTTTCTTCTTCACAACCTCAGGAAGATTCAGTTCATCCGTAGACCAAAGAAAACCTGCTGGAAATCACCGTCCTTGCCGTCGTTGTTCGCCGCCGTTTGCTGCGCCGAGCGCGGGGATGGAGCCGCCGTGGCGCCCTCTTCCTCATCGCTGAACCGGAGCTGGAACTGCTCTGAGAACGCCACCGCCGCCAAGACGTACCTGGTGCGCCGCTGTGCACGCCAACGACCTCCGCCTCGCCCCGCCGTCGTCTCCATCCTCCCGAACCTCTCCCTGAACGTGGTGAGCCTCCTCCTGAGTTCCAGGTTGTTCCCCGTTCTTCTCCTTTCGCTTTCTCGCGCTGACGCCGTCGTCCGCGTCCGATTCTGCTGTTCGCCGCTGCAGCTGGTCGTGTGTGCTGCCAGAGCTTCAACAACATCATCTTGGTCGGGCTTCGTCTGGCTTCCTTCGAAGGGCCGAGCCCCTCTCTTCATTCATCAATTGATCTAGCGGCTTGCCTGTTACATCTACACACCGAAGGTGAGTCTCAAGATCGTTCGCTGTCGACCGCGCAAGTCATCCTTTTTCTGTGCGTATCTGAATCGGGTTCAGTTAGCTGATGTCTTTTATTCAGTTAGCCTTTAGTTAGCTTTACCTTGCTGTTACTCTGTAGTTTCAAAACGTGCTGTAGATCCACCTGCTAGCTTGGTTGTTTGGCTATCTAACTATGCACAACATGAAACGACCCATCAGCTTGCCTGCTAGTTTGTCTACTAACATATGCACACATCCTTATTTTTATCGTCTCATGTTCCAGTTCTTAGAATCCGTCAAGTTTCAGTTAAAAGGATGACACTTTCTGCTATCTGTAGCTGTTCCAGTTTCAGATACACCTGTCGTGTTTCAGTTAAAAGTTTAGGCAGCGATTTCTTGTAAAATAGCTTGACATGTATCTGTTTTGTATCAAATTCGTTGCATAGCTCCTCTGATTCTATCTTTAGGAAATGGATCGATACATCCTTAGTTCAATTCCCAGATCCGGCCAAAAGGAGCCATTCTTTTTGCGTGTCCAGTTCAGATCCGGTGAAAAACGTCCAGGCCATCTTCCAGTTTTGCTCTCAGCATAGTTTATTTTCGTTTTAAAGTTCAGCTTCTAAAAGTTCTTTTGATACAAAATCGATATCCTGGAATATTACAAAAACGTAATTTACATGTTTGCAAAATTGTGTCATCTTGTCATGCATCATTGGCATCATCCCTGCATCAGCCTAATTAAAAATGCAATTCGAACTAAATGTTATGTGAGGGTTACTTTCTTATTTTTTATTGTTTGCAAGTGCCCCACTTAAAATTGCTATGCATGAAACCTATTGCACATCATGCATCATATTGTGCATTGCATTTCCTGTATTGATTGTGTACTCTCTCTTGTATGTGTGTTTGGTTTTTCTCGTTAGACGCCGGTACCGAGGAGTACGGCGAGGAGTACGACTACTACCCTGAGGAGGATCGTGCCGGTTTCTCTTCTTCTGACTTGACAGGCGAGCACTTTTCCCTGCTACCTATTTTCTGCTTTTGCCTCTTTACCTTACTGCTATCCTGGTGTGCCGTTCTTGTCACGTATCCTATCGCATGTCACCTATTGCAAGCCTTAGACCCATACATATATCCTACAGCTGTTGTTTGGTTACAGGGTCAGCCATGCGAGTCGTAGGCTTGCTTAGTACCGTTATTACATTGCTACTATTATCGTTGTCGTCATCGTTATCTAGTTGGGTTATATCTGTTGGGGGGTTCCGAGATACATGCTTATGATTATATCTGTTCGATAAGTTCACACCTTACTTACTCATGCTAATAATAAAATTGCTAAGTAGAGGCATCGGTGGGTCAGCTGATTTTTCGTTTTGAACACGGCTCACTTGTGTCCACTAATATCTTAGGATCCCGAGTTCTTGTTATCTGATCCAAGACTGTAATGTCCCAGGTTTAGAGACGATCGAGGGGTAGATTTTAGAAAGGGATGTGCATTGCATAGTAAATTCTGGGGAAATTTCGCGCTTTTAAACAAAAACTGCATCGAAGGGGGACAAGTTTCTCTCTCGACACCTTACAGGGTTAGGGTTTCGAGAGTGCGACAAACTTGCATCTCACTTCACTAGTTTAGGGTTTTGAGAAGAGAGGGGAGAGTTTACTTGATTGAATTCTAAATGATATGACATGGTTGAATTCAAACCAAGGTTGAATTTGAATTTCAAATTCAAACATTAAATAATTACTTAAATAATTCAATTGAAGAAATTCATTAAATAAATGATCAATAACAAATAAGATGAACAATTATATTAAAGTAAAGCTCATTAGAGAAAACTTTGAGCTTTATTGAATAATACACAAGATACATTGTCTTTACATTATTCATAATGGAAATAAATGAATTACAACACATCACACAAATGGGCAGAATAGAAGAAAGAAAAAAATAAAGAAAAAATTACAATTTATTGATCCTAGACTAAACTCTACAAGATCATCTTCATCTGATCTTGTATATGATGAACTCCAAGTCCATTTTGATCCATTCTTGATTCCTGCACAAAATCACAAAGAAGAAGAACAAATTATGCCAAGTGGCAAAGCCACTTGGCGGATTAGAAAAGAAGTTAAAATGGTGGATAATATCACAGCTCCGCCGAGCTGATCCTCTCCAGGCCGATTCACATGATCCGGTTCACACACACACACAAGCAAGACACACACGGCGGGTGTGCATGCTCACCACCAAGCCACTGCTTGTGCATGTGGCACAACACACACACGGCATCGGTGAGTCACCCAAAGTAACCGAGGCCAAGCCGTCGACCGGGGAGAGCCTAGGAGCACCATATAAAAGCTTTTCGAAGCCAAACCCTAGTCATTTGCTCATCCATCGACAGGCAGTGTGTGGTAAGTTATCAAGAACGACCAAGAACACCAAGAACAATGTGAACGACTAGAGCTGTTCCATCTATTCACAATCACCGGAAATTAAACCAAGACTTCAAGCTTGCTAGGAGGAGCAGGGCAAGCAAAAGACCACCGAAGCAAAACCTCTACACCAACACTCATTTTCTAGGAGCTCGGAGTGAGGTATACCACACAAAAAGCCCGAGCAAGATCATATCTTGCTCATAAATAAGCATATCATGCATCACGAAGCACGGAGGGTAGAATACCCGATGTGTGTCATCATCCGGCTAGCAAGCCATGTGGTGCAAGCATAGATGGGTAAGATCACTAGGTAAACATCCTATGGGAACAATGGTTATGCAAATCCATGCATAACTAGAGAAATCCAGCCAAGAATGAAACCATAGCTAACCTAATCCACACACTTAGCACCTACAGCTAGCTAAAGCCATCAGACATTAGACAAATCATTGTCTATTTGATTTCAACATCAAAAGCTACTGGAAATCCAATAAATGAATCACCAGACAACATTTGGTAAGCAACGAAGCAAGCCATCGGATAGGGGAGCCATCCCGGGGCAAGCACTTGTATACTGCCAGGGTCACCTCAACCCTTAACCAATTCCAGCAAAGAAACCATGCACAGATATCATCACCCAGTAGGGTTCAAAAGGAGGGTTAGGGTACACAACCAGGTGTTGGCATCCATCTAGCCCTGTCACAATTAATTAGATGATCACAACTGCACAGCAGCTCACATCACTTATCCACTTCAGTAAAATTCAGGCAACACAGATAAGTGAACAAAACAAATCAATAAAAGCAACAGGGCTTTACAGTGATCCAATGGATCAGTGCAAGCAACAGCAGTTGCATAAGCCAACAGCAATAACCACCAGATTAAGTCTGTATGATACACACACAGCACAGAGTGAGCAACAGTGAGCCACATACACTAAGGAGCAGCTTTTACAAGTAACTGGTGATCACATGATCACCAGAAGCTTGCTAGAGCATGCTACTGCATGCTAGAACTCATTCCAAGTAATTAACACATGAACAGATAATTAAATAACTGAACAATTGCATCCCAGATAAAGGCATCAGGCTTTACAATTGTATCCAGAAGCACATCAAAGGCTTGATGAACCAAAGGATCACAATATACAAGAACAGCACATGTAACTCCATCACTAAATCACACTGCTAAGCCAACAGTATAGCTCAATGGAGCATAATAA